>NC_069501.1:1101378007-1101495507 GCF_027579735.1 Bombina bombina
TTCAGACAACCCAAAATGTGATACAAACAGTGTTAAAAAAGTAACAAGCCCCACCCCCATATCTATTCAGCCAATCAAACAAGTAGGAGTTCATATTAACTCATGTGCATATAAATATATCATCAAAATATCCACTATAAACTTGTCACTTGATATACATGTCACACTAGATTTTGCACGTTCATTTTATATGCACATGAGTTAATATGAACTCCTACTTGTTTGATTGGCTGAATAGATATGGGGGTGGGGCTTGTTACTTGCTACATTTTGGGTTGTCTGAAGAAGGGGTGAATGCCCTGAAACGTCACTAATAAAGTGCGTTGTGCTTAAATCCAGGGAGTGCATATTATTGGACTATATTGATTATTTTCTTATGCACCCTGGTCTGGAATAATTGTTGGCTAGTGGGAGTGCGCTATCTTGGTCTAAAATATATATATATATATATATATATATATATATATTTATATATTTCCACTGTGTATCTGCACTCGCAATTCAAAGATAGTCAGCAACCAGGGTGCTCAGTCAAAATTTCAATAAATTTCAACAAGTAGGGACTGCACTCGCTGGATTCTGAATCCAGCGAGTGCAGTCCCTACTTGTTTATATATATATATATATATATATATATATATATATATATATATATATATATATATATTTCGAGAAATAGACAGAGGGGAAGCAAATGCTGTAGAGCTATATTATAATAACCTTAATTTGAAACAAATAAATGTCTACAAAGTGGCTATTTGGTGCAGACCTTTAATAATAAATGTCATGGAACAAATAAGAAAGAATAAACAAGAACAAAATCTTGTTATTAAAGACAGGGAAATCAGCACTTTAAAAAAAAAAAAAAAATAGAGAAGCTCAAAAATATGTTTCAATAACAAATTTTAATTGTGAATTAGTAACGTCTCGCTCTGTGAGAACACCATCAATCCTTCAAAGTATGAAATTCTGAAAGACACAAGCTGTGTTGGCACACAAAGACATACATTTTAAAATATATACTGTATATAAATAAGATTATACATGCAAGATGCATCATAAAAGAGCCTGACCGGTCTGGAATGAACACAGGCGCAGAGTAATACAAGCTGTTAAGAAGGAGAGTTTGCTTACACCCTACTGCTCACAAAACCCCCAAGCAAATGCAGCAAGGAGGTATGCCCTGGGCAGATAGAAAGAGGTTAAATGCAAGACTCTTGCTTAAATGCAGTTTATCAGTGCAAGCATAAATATCAACATAAATACAGCTTAGCGGAGCTAATAATGGAGAATACAGTAGCAACCACAGCGGTATTTTATAGGAGGAAAGTTATCTACCACACTAGAAGTATTAACAGCGCTACTAAATGGAGTAGTGGGTATAGGATATTAGAGTAGATAAAAAATGGTTATAAATAATTGAATAAATAAACAAATAATCCAGCAGATAAAATATTAAGTAAGAAATACACACACAAATAGATAAAATTTACATATATAAAATTATCACGACTAAAAAGAACAAAAAATAATAAAAAGCATAGATAATCTTTCTGAATTAATACTACCCACTGCAGGGAAATGTCCTTAGGAATGTTCACAGGAAGGAATATTGGTTGTGATGGTTTTATATTACCAGCTCCTGTTTACCAACTTTCGATCATGGGGTGCAGCTATTTCCAGAGGCTTGCTTCCAAAACACTCTCTTTATGTGTGAATAAACCCACCCGGGAGACCTATAGTCTCCGGGGTGGGGTCTCTAACTAGTAATCTTTCTAGTTACCTTGATTAGTTCCTACAGCCAACTGTTAGGAAAACTAGATCATACTTAAAAGATACTACCCAGACGATCAAACTATTTGAAGGCATTACATGGGATGATAGTTTGTTATGGATATCCTGTGATATCACTTCATTGTATACAAATATCCCACATTTAGAGGGAGTGAAAGCCTTTGAGGAGTTTTTTGATAAATTTAGTGATTTACCACCTATACAAGTTAAATATTTTGCCCGAGGGATTGAATTTATCTTATTCCACAATTTCTTCTCTTTCGAGAAAAAGTTTTATCAGCAGATACAAGGAACGGCCATGGGCATGCCCATGGCCCCTTCCTATGCCAACATTTATATGGCTGCTTTCGAGGAGAGGTACGTGTGGAATAATAATCCATACAATGAGAATGTCATGATGTATCGGCGCTACATCGATGACATCCTCATTGTGTGGAAAGGTAGTGACATTAAAGCAATGGAGTTCATCAGCCATCTTAATAGTAACAACTTTAATCTGGAATTCACAAGCAAAATGCATAGGAGTGAAATAGAATTCTTGGACTTATGCCTTTTCGTTGATCCAATTACCAACAAATCAGCAGTCAAGAATTACAAAAAAGAAGTAGATAGTAACGGATTTTTAAATGCAGGAAGTGGACACCTGCCTCAATGGAAAAGGAATATACCTTACGGCCAATTTCTTAGGATCCGTAGAAACTGCACCAATATAAGTGACTTTGATACAGAAGCTGATCAGTTAGAAGATACATTTCTAAAGAAAGGGTATGATAGTGGCCTAATACAGAAAGCAAGAACAGAGAGTAGGAACAAAAATAGAGAGGATCTTCTGCTTAGTACTAATGAAAAACAAGTTGGTATGAAAACCCAGAATGAGGACAGAAAATGGGGAGCAAAATTTATAACTACATACAATTTAGGTGCTAACTTTATTAAAACTACACTTAAAAAACATTGGAGTGTCCTTCAGGCTGACCCTGTGCTAGGACCCCATTTGGAGCCTTACCCGGTAACTATATTTAAGAAAAACAAAAGCATTAAAAATATTCTAGCCCCATCAAAACTGAAAGAAAACATAATTTATGTAAGAACTTACCTGATAAATTCATTTCTTTCATATTAGCAAGAGTCCATGAGCTAGTGACGTATGGGATATACATTCCTACCAGGAGGGGCAAAGTTTCCCAAACCTTAAAATGCCTATAAATACACCCCTCACCACACCCACAATTCAGTTTAACGAATAGCCAAGAAGTGGGGTGATAAGGAAAAAGTGCGAAAACATATAAAATAAGGAATTGGAATAATTGTGCTTTATACAAAAAAATCATAACCACCACAAAAAAGGGCGGGCCTCATGGACTCTTGCTAATATGAAAGAAATGAATTTATCAGGTAAGTTCTTACATAAATTATGTTTTCTTTCATGTAATTAGCAAGAGTCTATGAGCTAGTGACGTATGGGATAATGACTACCCAAGATGTGGATCTTTCCACGCAAGAGTCACTAGAGAGGGAGGGATAAAATAAAGACAGCCAATTCCTGCTGAAAATAATCCACACCCAAAATAAAGTTTAATGAAAAACATAAACAGAAGATTCAAACTGAAACCGCTGCCTGAAGTACTTTTCTACCAAAAACTGCTTCAGAAGAAGAAAATACATCAAAATGGTAGAATTTAGTAAAAGTATGCAAAGAGGACCAAGTTGCTGCTTTGCAAATCTGATCAACCGAAGCTTCATTCCTGAACGCCCAGGAAGTAGAAACTGACCTAGTAGAATGAGCTGTAATCCTTTGAGGCGGAGTTTTACCCGACTCGACATAAGCATGATGAATTAAAGATTTCAACCAAGATGCCAAAGAAATGGCAGAAGCTTTCTGGCCTTTTTTAGAACCGGAAAAGATAACAAATAGACTAGAAGTCTTTCGGAAAGACTTAGTAGCTTCAACATAATATTTCAAAGCTCTAACAACATCCAAAGAATGCAACGATTTCTCCTTAGAATTCTTAGGATTAGGACATAATGAGGGAACCACAATTTCTCTACTAATGTTGTTGGAATTCACAACCTTAGGTAAAAATTCAAAAGAAGTTCGCAACACCGCCTTATCCTGATGAAAAATCAGAAAAGGAGACTCGCAAGAAAGAGCAGATAATTCAGAGACTCTTCTGGCAGAAGAGATCGCCAAAAGGAACAAAACTTTCCAAGAAAGTAATTTAATGTCCAATGAATTCATGGGTTCAAAAGGAGGAGCTTGAAGAGCCCCCAGAACCAAATTCAAACTCCAAGGAGGAGAAATTGACTTAATGACAGGTTTTATACGAACCAAAGCTTGTACAAAACAATGAATATCAGGAAGATTAGCAATCTTTCTGTGAAAAAGAACAGAAAGAGCAGAGATTTGTCCTTTCAAAGAACTTGCGGATAAACCTTTATCTAAACCATCCTGAAGAAACTGTAAAATTCTCGGAATTCTAAAAGAATGCCAAGAAAAATGATGAGAAAGACACCAAGAAATATAAGTCTTCCAGACTCTATAATATATCTCTCTGGATACAGATTTACGAGCCTGTAACATAGTATTAATCACAGAGTCAGAGAAACCTCTTTGACCAAGAATCAAGCGTTCAATTTCCATACCTTTAAATTTAAGGATTTGAGATCCTGATGGAAAAAAGGACCTTGCGACAGAAGGTCTGGCCATAGCGGAAGAGTCCACGGATGGCAAGAGGCCATCCGGACAAGATCCGCATACCAAAACCTGTGAGGCCATGCCGGAGCTACCAGCAGAACAAACGAGCATTCCTTCAGAATCTTGGAGATTACTCTTGGAAGAAGAACTAGAGGCGGAAAGATATAGACAGGATGATACTTCCAAGGAAGTGATAATGCATCCACTGCTTCCGCCTGAGGATCCCGGGATCTGGACAGATACCTGGGAAGTTTCTTGTTTAGATGAGACGCCATCAGATCTATTTCTGGAAGCTCCCACATTTGAACAATCTGAAGAAATACCTCTGGGTGAAGAGACCATTCGCCCGGATGCAACGTTTGGCGACTGAGATAATCCGCTTCCCAATTGTCTATACCTGGGATATGAACCGCAGAGATTAGACAGGAGCTGGATTCCGCCCAAACCAGAATTCGAGATACTTCTTTCATAGCCAGAGGACTGTGAGTCCCTCCTTGATGATTGATGTATGCCACAGTTGTGACATTGTCTGTCTGAAAACAAATGAACGATTCTCTCTTCAGAAGAGGCCAATACTGAAGAGCTCTGAAAATTGCACGGAGTTCCAAAATATTGATCGGTAATCTCACCTCCTGAGATTCCCAAACTCCTTGTGCCGTCAGAGATCCCCACACAGCTCCCCAACCTGTAAGACTTGCATCTGTTGAAATTACAGTCCAGGTCGGAAGAACAAAAGAAGCCCCCTGAATTAAACGATGGTGATCTGTCCACCACGTTAGAGAGTGTCGTACAATCGGTTTTAAAGATATTAATTGAGATATCTTTGTGTAATCCCTGCTCCATTGATTCAGCATACAGAGCTGAAGAGGTCGCATGTGAAAACGAGCAAAGGGGATCGTGTCCGATGCAGCAGTCATAAGACCTAGAATTTCCATGCATAAGGCTACCGAAGGGAATGATTGTGACTGAAGGTTTCGTCAAGCTGAAATCAATTTTAGACGTCTCTTGTCTGTCAAAGACAGAGTCATGGACACTGAATCTATCTGGAAACCCAGAAAGGTTACCCTTGTCTGAGGAATCAATTAACTTTTTAGTGAATTGATCCTCCAACCATGATCTTGAAGAAACAACACAAGTCGATTCGTATGAGATTCTGCTAAATGTAAAGACTGAGCAAGTACCAAGATATCGTCCAAATAAGGAAATACCACAATATCCTGTTCTCTGATTACAGACAGAAGGGCACCGAGAACCTTTGTAAAAATTCTTGGAGCTGTAGCTAGGCCAAACGGCAGAGCCACAAACTGGTAATGCTTGTCCAGAAAAGAGAATCTCAGGAACTGATAATGATCTGGATGAATCGGAATATGCAGATATGCATCCTGTAAATCTATTGTGGACATATAATACCCTTGCTGAACAAAAGGCAAGATAGTCCTTACAGTTACCATTTTGAACGTTGGTATCCTTACATAACGATTCAATATTTTTAGATCCAGAACTGGTCTGAAGGAATTCTCCTTCTTTGGTACAATGAAGAGATTTGAATAAAACCCCAGCCCCTGTTCCAGAACTGGAACTGGCATAATTACTCCAGCCAACTCTAGATCTGAAACACATTTCAGAAATGCTTGAGCTTTCACTGGATTTACTGGGACACGGGAAAGAAAAAATCTCTTTGCAGGAGGTCTTATCTTGAAACCAATTATGTACCCTTCTGAAACAAATGTTCTGAATCCAAAGATTGTGAACAGAATTGATCCAAATTTCTTTGAAAAAACGTAACCTGCCCCCTACCAGCTGAGCTGGAATGAGGGCCGCACCTTCATGTGGACTTAGAAGCTGGCTTTGCTTTTCTAGAAGGCTTGGATTTATTCCAGACTGGAGATGGTTTCCAAACTGAAACTGCTCCTGAGGATGAAGGATCAGGCTTTTGTTCTTTGTTGAAACGAAAGGAACGAAAACGATTATTAGCCCTGTTTTTACCCTTAGATTTTTTATCCTGTGGTAAAAAAGTTCCTTTCCCACCAGTAACAGTTGAGATAATAGAATCCAACTGAAAACCAAATAATTTGTTACCCTGGAAAGAAATGGAAAGTAGAGTCGATTTAGAAGACATATCAGCATTCCAAGTTTTAAGCCATAAAGCTCTTCTAGCTAAAATAGCTAGAGACATAAACCTGACATCAACTCTGATAATATCAAAAATGGCATCACAGATAAAATTATTAGCATGTTGAAGAAGAATAATAATATTATGAGAATCATGATCTGTTACTTGTTGCACTAAAGTTTCCAACCAAAAAGTTGAAGCTGCAGCAACATCAGCCAATGATATAGCGGGTCTAAGAAGATTACCTGAACACAGATAAGCTTTTCTTAGAAAGGATTCAATTTTCCTATCTAAAGGATCCTTAAACGAAGTACCATCTGACGTAGGAATAGTAGTACGTTTAGCAAGGGTAGAAATAGCCCCATCAACTTTAGGGATTTTGTCCCAAAATTCTAATCTATCAGACGGCACAGGATATAATTGCTTAAAACGTTTAGAAGGAGTAAATGAATTACCCAAATTATTCCATTCTCTGGAAATTACTTCAGAAATAGCACCAGGAACAGGAAAAACTTCTGGAATAACCACAGGAGATTTAAAGACCTTATCTAAACGTTTAGATTTAGTATCAAGAGGACCAGAATCCTCAATTTCTAAAGCAATTAGTACTTCTTTAAGTAAAGAACGAATAAATTCCATTTGAAATAAATATGAAGATTTATCAGCATCAATCTCTGAGACAGAATCCTCTGAACCAGAAGAGTCATTAGAATCAGAATGATGATGTTCATTTAAAAATTCATCTGTATAAAGAGAAGTTTTAAAAGATTTTTTATGTTTACTAGAAGGAGGAATAACAGACATAGCCTTCTTGATGGATTCAGAAACAAAATCTCTTATGTTATCAGGAACATTCTGAACATTAGATGTTGATGGAACTGCAACAGGTAATGGTACATTACTAAAGGAAATATTATCTGCATTAACAAGTTTGTCATGACAATTAATACAAACAACAGCTGGAGGAATAGCTACCAAAAGTTTACAGCAGATACACTTAGCTTTGGTAGTTCCAGCACCAGACAGCGATTTTCCTGAAGTATCTTCTGACTCAGATGCAACGTGAGACATCTTGCAATATGTAAGAGAAAAAACAACATATAAAGCAAAATTGATCAAATTCCTTAAATGACAGTTTCAGGAATGGGAAAAAATGCCAAGGAACAAGCTTCTAGCAACCAGAAGCAAAGAAAAAAGAGACTTAAATAATGTGGAGACAAAAGCGACACCCATATTTTTTTAGCGCCAAATAAGACGCCCACATTATTTGGCGCCTAAATGCTTTTGGCGCCAAAAATGACGCCACGTCCGGAACGCCGACATTTTTGGCGCAAAAGAACGTCAAAAATGACGCAACTTCCGGCGACACGTATGACGCCGGAAACAGAAAAGATTTTTTGCGCCAAAAAAGTCTGCGCCAAGAATGACGCAATAAAATGAAGCATTTTCAGCCCCAGCGAGCCTAACAGCCCACAGGGAAAAAAAGTCAAATTTTTAAGGTAAGAAAAATAATTGATTCAAGTGCATTATCCCAAATATGAAACTGACTGTCTGAAAATAAGGAATGTTGAACATCCTGAGTCAAGGCAAATAAATGTTTGAATACATATATTTAGAACTTTATTAAAAAAGTGCCCAACCATAGCTTAGAGTGTCACAGAAAATAAGATTTACTTACCCCAGGACACTCATCTACACGTTTGTAGAAAGCCAAACCAGTACTGAAACGAAAATCAGCAGAGGTAATGGTATAAATATAAGAGTATATCGTCGATCTGAAAAGGGAGGTAAGAGATGAATCTCTACGACCGATAACAGAGAACCTATGAAATAGACCCCGTAGAAGGAGATCACTGCATTCAAAATAGGCAATACTCTCCTCACATCCCTCTGACATTCACTGCACGCTGAGAGGAAAACCGGGCTCCAACCTGCTGCGGAGCGCATATCAACGTAGAATCTAGCACAAACTTACTTCACCACCTCCATAGGAGGCAAAGTTTGTAAAACTGAATTGTGGGTGTGGTGAGGGGTGTATTTATAGGCATTTTAAGGTTTGGGAAACTTTGCCCCTCCTGGTAGGAATGTATATCCCATACGTCACTAGCTCATGGACTCTGGCTAATTACATGAAAGAAATAAAAAATACAAAGAAAGGGACCCTCTCCGATTGGTGTATTAATAAGGGGGGAACCTTCAAATGTGGTAGACTTAACTGTTGCATGTGTAACCTCATTAGTAAGGGTGATAATGTTTATAATTGGGATCATTCGAAAGAATTTAAAATTAAAGATAGAGCTTCATGTGTGTCCATATATGCGGTGTATTATCTCATGTGTGAGTGCAATTTGATTTACGTGGGAAGAAAGAAAAGGAAAGTCAAACGCTGCATATATGAACACATAGAGAACATAACAAAGGGATATGAAAACCATAGTGTATCTGATCACTTTAGGAGAATACATAACAATAATCCAAATAACCTTAAAGTGAAAATCCTAGTGATCATACCACAGTCAGTGGGTAATGAACAGCAGAGGTTAATGCACCTTAGAAAATGTGAAACCAAATGGATTAATTTGCTAAATTGTATGGCCCCAAAAGGGTTAAATGTCGATATAGACTTACAAGCTTTTATGTTTTAAAATTAGTAATTTTTTTTGTTCTTTAGAATAGCAATTAATTTGCAATGGATTACTGAACAAATTTGTATTATTTCTTTCTTTTGCAATATAGGTCCCTTTAAGAAAAATATTTAGTGTGAATGAATTCGGATTACTCTTTTCTAAACTATATAGGTTCCTTATGAAGAATATTTATTAGGTATGAATTCTCTTATGTAAGTATTAATTCTCCTGTTTTAGTATGCAAATTACCTGCTTTTTATTATGCTAATTATTTTTTATGAAGTTTAATATAATGTCAATATTTATTATGTCTATGAATTTATTTTTAATGTTTTAATTTTTATGCTTTTATAAGCTCTAAATGGACTATGCTATTTTAAAGAAAGACTAAGTATATTCTGTATGAAACGGATCTTTAAGATTGCCTTTACTAAAGAGAGGCCTGTCAGGATACCACTATTGGATAGGACAGGGAATGACCAATCAAAAACGATGAGTGGATGTAAATAGCGACGCATGGGAGCGTGCTATACATCATCATTTCCTCTTGAGAAAGTCTGGAGAGCGCAGACGAAACGCGTTGGGGGCGGAGCCAAGAACGGCTCTGAGATACTAAGGCTGTGTGGAAGCAATATTGAAGCAGCTGCACTAAAGCTGTGACCGGAAAGACTCCTGTGAACTGGGACCTGCTTTCTTTTCTTCCCTATGAAGGGATCAATGAGATACTTTTTTATACTGTTTGTAAGTGCAATACTTGTGTGTGTTGAATAAACCTGTGAAACTATTACCTTGATGTGGGGTTGCGCTGTCTCTTACTTTCGCCATAGGAAAGTTATCTAGACTAACTACACCCTGCTGCACACAGCACCCCTAGTTACAGAGGTATATACTGGGCAGGTTGAAAATTGGGATCTAAGTAGTCTAGTAATCGACCCACCTAAATATATACATTGTTCATGAAATAGAAACAGTTCAAGCATAGAAGAATTAGTAGGCAGGTTAGTGACAATAGTGCTGTAGTGTCAATTATAAGCCTTTGTGATTATGCACTTGTAGGCAATAAATTCAAGTTGAAGTAATCAGCAGGTAGTTTATACAAGTCACAGTTCCGTATACATATACAGCAAGCCCTCCACGGGAATATTTATGCCTTTCCTTTATGAGCAAAATCAGGGTTTACTCCTACTTTTTAAAGCCCATCTTGTTGTCTTCTATTTAAAGAGTACATACGACCTTGTTGTCAGCTGAGAAGGCGATGGAAGCCTTGCGTATCCTTCTTAGAAATGCTTTGCTTGTGTAATCCGTGCTTTGCAGGCCAGCAGCTCCGAAAAACGCCAAAATTTAAAAGCGGGACTCTGCGATCCTGTGCGTACATCACGTGTACCGGTCGGCTAGCCAATGCAGACACGCGTTTCACCCCCTTATCTGGTTGTAAGACAGGGCTTCGTCAGGGCTGTATTTATGTTGATATTTATGCTTGCACTGATAAACTGAATTTAAGCAAGAGTCTTGCATTTAACCTCTTAGATCCCATTTTGTATCTGCCCAGGGCATACCTCCTTGCTGCATTTGCTTGGGGGTTCTGTGAGCAGTAGGGTGTAGTTGGTTAAGCAGACACTCTCCTTCTTAACAGCTTGTATTACTCTGTGCCTGTGTTCATCCCTGACCAGTCAGGTTCTTTTATGATGCATCTTGCACGTATAATCTTATTTATATATATTTTTTTATATATATATATATATATATATATATATATATATATATATATATATATATATATATATATATATATTAAAATGTATGTCTTTGTGTGCAAACCTAGTTTATGTTTCTTTCAGAATTTCATACTTTGAAGGATTGATGGTGTTCTCACAGAGCGAGACGTTACTAATTCACAATTAAAATTTCTTATTGAAACATATTTTTGAGCTTTTCTATTTTTTAAAAAAAATAAAATAATGAGTGCTGCTTTCCCTGTCTTTAATAACAAGATTTTGTTCTTGTTTATTCTTTCTTATTTGTTCCATGACATTATATATATAGTATATATAATATACACACACAATGGTTTTGCCGAGACAATTTGAATACTGCCAAAGAGCAAGGAATATAGTACACATTAAGTTTAAGGCAGTAGTATTAGGGTTATGGCAGGGTTAGGACTAGTATATTATTATGGTTATCAGGGATATAGTTAGGGGTTAACAAGATGTTCCAACCCCAAAACATTATAATAACCTAAAAGGAGTGTATTCCATTTATATTTGTGTAAAGAAAAATACAAATAATATAACTTTGTATACATACACCACTTGTTTGATGTTTAATACTTTACTAATACTGCTGTCATACAAAGGAGACTCCACTTGAATAACTGAGCATTTTATAAAAGGACTCACCACATCACGAAAAACTACAGCACGGAGACGATTAATGTCAACATCTTGAAGAAGTCGATCAGGATCCTTTATTGGTGAAAGATTTCCAGGAACACTGTCTACTGGTGTCTGAAAATATAATTAGACCAACAATTTGTTAATAATTACTTCACTTAAAGAAATGTACATGATTCTAGAATTCTAAAATGGAATAAACCGGAAGTTCAATAAAGTATAAAAGGAAAAAGTATGTGTACTTGCAAACTAAAAAAAGTCAAATGATATATGTGTACATCTTAAAAAGACATTTAAAACTCTTGGAAGGAGAGTCAGTATTAGTACAATTTCCGCACGATTTCGAGCAGAGCGTTATGCAAAGCAATGGCTTATTTTCCCCAGCAGAATGTTACTGATTATATTCCTGATAAGTGGCCATATTTAGCAAAAACTGAAGAAGTATAAATTGGTTTAGCACTGTAATGCTCTTTTATGCAGTTAATCAATACATTTTATTTAGTGTCTCAAACACAGAACAGTGCTTACGTGTACATCTGAGGGGGATACATATTTATATATTAAAGAAGGAAAACTCAGTTCTCATTCACCATAGATGTAACTTCTTTTAATTATATGAAAGATGAGATTTTGTGATAAACTATAACAGGGTTGTCCGAAATAAGATCAACGGCAAAAATGCAGCTTTCCCTTGAGTTTAATGACACCTCCAATATATGTGCCTGAACAATGGTGGTAGTTAGCAGGAATGCATGACACACAGAGCTACATAACACACGTGGCACGTGATGTAAAAGTGTAATATTTGTCTGATTCTACACTACTTTTCTACCATTCTCATCACTTGCACTGCACCTATGATCTCATTCATGCATCTGGAAGCTGGTTGCAGATCTCGCTTTCTATGCCACTAACTTATCTCTGCTTTTTTTCTGGGGAGAAGAGTCCAGTATTGTTTTCTTGTCTGTGTATATATAGGTTGGAGGTGCCTACGCAAGCATTAGCAATACAGTTTATCTTGCTAAAACGTTCATTAGATATTTGTTTATAGAGAATCATGTTATTTTACTTCTGCTTAACAGAATTTCTAACATTTGTCTGTAGGTTTTCCAAAGTGGAAGAAGAAAAAAAACAAAAACACAGATTAATATGTCTCCTCGTATTAATCAGTATGGCTCCTCATATCAATCAGTATGGTTCCTCATAAGCTTAGAAATCCCTGAACTGAAGCTATAATGTGCACTAAACTCACACTAGCCATCAATAAGCTCCCTAATATCATTACATTTTGGTTGATACTTATGTTTAAACTGTTATTAAAATGTCTGGTGCAGTATAGTGCTAAATTAAGATTAAATGCACAAATGAATCAGATAGAACAAGCTAATTTAAACAACTTTCCAATTTACTTCGGTTATCTATTTGTCTCTATTCTCTTGGTATCCTTTGTTGTAAAGCATAATTAGGTAGGCTCATGAACAGCCATTCCCTACAGGAAGCTAACTGCTGATTGGTAGCTGCACATATATATGCCTCTTGTTATTGGCTCACCTGATGTGCTCAGCTAGCTCCCTGTAGTACACGGATGCTCCTTCAACAATGAATACCAAGAAAATTAAGCTAATTTGATAATAGAAGTAAACTGGAAAGTGGTTTAAAATTGTATACTCTATCTGAATTATGAAAGACAAAATTTTGGTTTCATGCCCCTTTAAGACACTGGAATTTTTTTTTTACTCCACCACACACAAACTACCACATTCAATTCCTAATTATTATTATTATTATCAGTTATTTGTAGAGCGCCAAAAGATTCCGCAGTGCTAATGAATTCTTATTGCCGATTGGCTTAAATTCTACTCCCAGGCGGCAATAGGTTAGTCTTATAATTATGGTAGAGTTTATATAGGATTGTTTTATAAAAGTGTTTAAAAGCTTTAGGCCAACAAATTTGATCAGTCCCTATAGAACAAGACTTCATTCCATTTTAACCTTTGACAAATTCACCTTTCCAGTGCCTTCACGCTAACAATCCCCATTAAAGGGACACTAAACGTAATTTTTTTTCTTTCATGATTCAGATAGAGCATGTAATTTTAAGCAACTTTCTAATTTACTACTACTATCAAATTTTCTTCGTTCTCTTGCTATCTTTATTTGAAAAAGAAGGCATCTAAGCTAAGGAGCATGACAATTTTTGGTTCAGACGCTGGACAGCACGTGTTTAATGGTGGGTGCATTTAGCCACCAATCAGCAAGCACAACCCAGGTTGTGAACCAAAAATGGGCCGGCTTCTAAACTTACATTCTTGCTTTTCAAAAAAGATAGCAAGAGAATGAAGAAACATTAATAATAGGAGTAAATTAGAAAGCTGCTTAACATTGCATGAAACATGAAAGAAAAAATTTGGTTTTAGTGTCCTTTTAAGCCTAGAGTCAATCTGTTTTCTTAGAGTAGAAGCTACTTGATTACAATGACACACACACACAGGGATTGCATAGGGCATTTTCAGTTAAGTCACACATTATAAAGTAGTCATGATTACTTGTTATTGTAGCTATATTAAAGAATTTTGGCATTGTCTATTACACATTAATAGGATTTTTTATTTTTCATAAAATGTATAAAAAGCGTAAAAACATTAATTTTACAAGACATGGACGGATAAACATGAGTTCCCATTTTGATAAATTAAGTCTACAAACAAACAAACCACCTTTGTCATTCCTTAATATTCCAACAATTGTAAAAAAACAAACAAAAAAACACACACCTGCTCTGCTGCGAGCACTTGATGTATAATAATAATAATAATAATATTCTTGAGTGGACCAGGAAGATGTATTGCTCAGATGTAACCAGAACAAAATGAGTCAGTTCCATAGTGTAACTGGAAACTGGGTGTTCCCTCTTGGTGTTGGAGGTATGAGACACTTGTCATGTTAAATGACAACATCTTTACAGACAAAATGTACTGAAAGTATTTGAGTGTCAAATGCTAAAACTCTTATCTCTAAGATATTGATATAAAGTTTAGAATCTCTGTTGTCATACAAACCATGAGTGTATTAATCTTAGCACAAGGCTCCCCAGCTATAAAAGCTTGAGACTGTAGTTATTTGTATTCATTTGTGGTCTGATAACAGAAGACATCTACGTTTAATTCAGAAGGTCTATCAACTAATTTAAATGTGAAAAGGTGCACATACTGTGTTATCCAGGACCAGGGAGATGTACTGCTGGTAGACTGCTCAGATGTAACCAGAAAAAAATGAGTCAGTTCCATAGTGTAGCTGGAAACTGGGTGTTCCCTCTTGGTGTCGGAGGTATGAGACACTTGTCATGTCATGACAAAATGTACTGAAAGTATTTGAGTGTCAAATGTTAAAACTCCACCAAGGAGTATGCAAGGAAACTAGAAAGTGTATAAGACCTGTCCATTCAGTTTATAAACAGAACTAGGAATTAAGGGCCTACAAAGGGGAGTGTTTTTTATATAGGTAAAGGAAAATAAATCTTTGTCCACCCTTCCCCTTTATGTTCAAATTTCATTTGTGGTAAGTAATGTCTTAGGGTATGGATAAATGATAGATGGACTTTCTCAAGGAAAATCAACAAAAGCATCTATGAGAAACAAATATTTTGAGTGGGTACTTGAAGTACAAGTTAGCATTAATAATAGTGCTTACACACATACGTTAGCACTTTACCTTTGTGATAGGGGCACCAGGAACACTTTGAAAATTGTCCTGCACTTTACTGCTAGCCATGGAAGGTTTAGTGACTCTGTCGCGTTGCCTCTGTCGACATTCCAAACAGTTCCGCACAGCTACACAACAAACTAGAAAAGGTTTAGTCAAAATCATTTAACATTTATTTTACATCACTGAACAACCAAACAGCATGCAAGTAAATATTTATACCATACATTAAAGTGATGGTAAACCTTTGAAACGCTAGCATGCATCTAAGGAGTAATGAAGTGGACCTTCATTGATGATTTTAATTAAAAATGCTAGCTAACCTTTGAGTGCCATATGGCTAGCACAACTATTGGAGAAGAGGTGGAAATGTGACATCATGAAAAAAATTTGCTTTGGGGTGGGCGTCCGGAGAGGTTTATTTCAAACAAAGGAGCAAAAAAAAAAAGAAAGAAATGTTTTGTATCATTTTCAATTAAAAATCATGAATGAAGATCCACTTCATCACTCCTAATAGATGCAGCATTTCCAACATGCTCAGGTTTACCATTGTTTTAATGACTTTCTATGCAAACATTGTTTTGCAATGTCTGAGTGTATCTGACTATGGTACCAACAGCACATGTGTTGCAGTCCACATACTGTGTTATCTTAAACAGTGTACCATGTTAATGCATCAATGTGTCTTTAAATACATGATAAAATATACTACTAATTATTTTTATTACAGGCCCCCATTTTAAATTGCCGCTGGTCTGTTGTAGTTTCCACTGCTACCCAAATGTACAGGCTTGTGCATTACACCTGTGCAGAGCTGGAAGTCTTCATATGAAAAGCTATGGACGGCAGCAGAATAACAGAGCCCCATAACACTAAAAATAATTTCTATTTAGCAAGAAAAAAATGTTCAGTTAAATGTTTTTATACCAATAGAGAAACAGAAAACAAATGTTCTGTGTAACGAATTCCCAGGGATCATTGGCTTTATAGCAACACACACAGCTCTATTGGAGGACAGGGACACGCCTCCAAAAACTAGCTAATCAAAAGTTTAATGTTGCTTTTTGCATCTAAACATCAATGTCAGTGTTTTTTTTCTTCTAAAAGATAATCAGAACTAAAGAAAGTGATGTCCTTTATTACAAATAAATGTAAACACTTATGTTTTGTTTTTTCTTTAACAAACCACACTGCATTTTCCCCATAATTCATTAAATATCTGTGTCTTAGTGAGTGTGTCTCCAACAGCAACGACTCATTCACGGCTCACCAAAGTTAAAACAATATTCCCAATAAACAAATTAGCTTTGGAATTTCATGAACCATAAGAAAACTGATGCTCACAATTATTAGCAGAATTATTATTTTTATCACATGAAATGACAGATACTTGGCTCCTTCATAAAAAAGAAGCCTTGCCTTATAGGGATATGAAACCCACATTTTTTTTATTCAGACAGATCATACAATTTAAAAAAATATCCAATTTACTTCTATTGTCAAATTTGCTTCGTTCCCATGATATTCTGTGTTAAAGAGATACCTAGGTAGGTTTCTGTGCTTTTAACATAGGTATTCTGTGTTTAAGAGATACCTAGGTAGGCTGCTGTCTAGTGCTCTTGCAAATGGATAACATTCTTACAAAACTGCTGTCATATAGTGCTCCTGACATGTGCACGTTTCTGAGCTTACATCTCTGCATTTCAACAAAAGATACCAAAAGAATGAATTTTTTTTAAAAAGATTTAAATTAGAAAGGTTTTTAAAATGACATGCTCTATCTGAATCAAGGAAAAATCGAGTTTCATTTCTCTTTAATAGTTTAGCAAATAAGAGTGAGACCTTTATTTTGTGAAGCAAAATATAATGCTTAAAAAGAACAGGATTAGAAAAAGAAAAACAGAATTTATGTTTACCTGATAAATTACTTTCTCCAACGGTGTGTCCGGTCCACGGCGTCATCCTTACTTGTGGGATATTCTCTTCCCCAACAGGAAATGGCAAAGAGCCCAGCAAAGCTGGTCACATGATCCCTCCTAGGCTCCGCCTACCCCAGTCATTCGACCGACGTTAAGGAGGAATATTTGCATAGGAGAAACCATATGGTACCGTGGTGACTGTAGTTAAAGAAAATAAATTATCAGACCTGATTAAAAAACCAGGGCGGGCCGTGGACCGGACACACCGTTGGAGAAAGTAATTTATCAGGTAAACATAAATTCTGTTTTCTCCAACATAGGTGTGTCCGGTCCACGGCGTCATCCTTACTTGTGGGAACCAATACCAAAGCTTTAGGACACGGATGAAGGGAGGGAGCAAATCAGGTCACCTAAATGGAAGGCACCACGGCTTGCAAAACCTCTCTCCCAAAAATAGCCTCAGAAGAAGCAAAAGTATCAAACTTGTAAAATTTGGTAAAAGTGTGCAGTGAAGACCAAGTCGCTGCCCTACATATCTGATCAACAGAAGCCTCGTTCTTGAAGGCCCATGTGGAAGCCACAGCCCTAGTGGAATGAGCTGTGATTCTTTCAGGAGGCTGCCGTCCGGCAGTCTCGTAAGCCAATCTGATGATGCTTTTAATCCAAAAAGAGAGAGAGGTAGAAGTTGCTTTTTGACCTCTCCTTTTACCGGAATAAACAACAAACAAGGAAGATGTTTGTCTAAAATCCTTGGTAGCATCTAAATAGAATTTTAGAGCGCGAACAACATCCAAATTGTGCAACAAACGTTCCTTCTTTGAAACTGGTTTCGGACACAGAGAAGGTACGATAATCTCCTGGTTAATGTTTTTGTTAGAAACAACCTTTGGAAGAAAACCAGGTTTAGTACTTAAAACCACCTTATCTGCATGGAACACCAGATAAGGAGGAGAACACTGCAGAGCAGATAATTCTGAAACTCTTCTGGCAGAAGAAATTGCAACTAAAAACAAAACTTTCCAAGATAATAATTTAATATCAACGGAATGCAAGGGTTCAAACGGAACCCCCTGAAGAACTGAAAGAACTAAATTGAGACTCCAAGGAGGAGTCAAAGGTTTGTAAACAGGCTTGATTCTAACCAGAGCCTGAACAAAAGCTTGAACATCTGGCACAGCTGCCAGCTTTTTGTGAAGTAACACCGACAAGGCAGAAATCTGTCCCTTCAGGGAACTTGCAGATAATCCTTTTTCCAATCCTTCTTGAAGGAAGGATAGAATCCTAGGAATCTTAACCTTGTCCCAAGGGAATCCTTTAGATTCACACCAACAGATATATTTTTTCCAAATTTTGTGGTAAATCTTTCTAGTTACAGGCTTTCTGGCCTGAACAAGAGTATCGATAACAGAATCTGAGAATCCTCGCTTCGATAAAATCAAGCGTTCAATCTCCAAGCAGTCAGCTGGAGTGAAACCAGATTCGGATGTTCGAACGGACCCTGAACAAGAAGGTCTCGTCTCAAAGGTAGCTTCCAAGGTGGAGCCGATGACATATTCACCAGATCTGCATACCAAGTCCTGCGTGGCCACGCAGGAGCTATCAAGATCACCGACGCCCTCTCCTGATTGATCCTGGCTACCAGCCTGGGGATGAGAGGAAATGGCGGGAACACATAAGCTAGTTTGAAGGTCCAAGGTGCTACTAGTGCATCCACTAGAGCCGCCTTGGGATCCCTGGATCTGGACCCGTAGCAAGGAACTTTGAAGTTCTGACGAGAGGCCATCAGATCCATGTCTGGAATGCCCCACAGCCGAGTGACTTGGGCAAAGATTTCCGGATGGAGTTCCCACTCCCCCGGATGCAATGTCTGACGACTCAGAAAATCCGCTTCCCAATTTTCCACTCCTGGGATGTGGATAGCAGACAGGTGGCAGGAGTGAGACTCCGCCCATAGAATGATTTTGGTCACTTCTTCCATCGCTAGGGAACTCCTTGTTCCCCCCTGATGGTTGATGTACGCAACAGTTGTCATGTTGTCTGATTGAAACCGTATGAACTTGGTCCACGCTAGCTGAGGCCAAGCCTTGAGAGCATTGAATATTTATCGGTAGAAGAGATTCTTCCCGAGACCAAAGACCCTGAGCTTTCAGGGATCCCCAGACCGCGCCCCAGCCCATCAGACTGGCGTCGGTCGTGACAATGACCCACTCTGGTCTGCGGAATGTCATCCCTTGTGACAGGTTGTCCAGGGACAGCCACCAACGGAGTGAGTCTCTGGTCCTCTGATTTACTTGTATCTTCGGAGACAAGTCTGTATAGTCCCCATTCCACTGACTGAGCATGCACAGTTGTAATGGTCTTAGATGAATGCGCGCAAAAGGAACTATGTCCATTGCCGCTACCATCAACCCGATCACTTCCATGCACTGAGCTATGGAAGGAAGAGGAACGGAATGAAGTATCCGACAAGAGTCTAGAAGTTTTGTTTTTCTGGCCTCTGTTAGAAAAATCCTCATTTCTAAGGAGTCTATAATTGTTCCCAAGAAGGGAACCCTTGTTGACGGGGATAGAGAACTCTTTTCCACGTTCACTTTCCATCCGTGAGATCTGAGAAAGGCCAGGACGATGTCCGTGTGAGCCTTTGCTTGAGGAAGGGACGACGCTTGAATCAGAATGTCGTCCAAGTAAGGTACTACCGCAACGCCCCTTGGTCTTAGCACAGCTAGAAGGGACCCTAGTACCTTTGTGAAAATCCTTGGAGCAGTGGCTAATCCGAAAGGAAGCGCCACGAACTGGTAATGTTTGTCCAGGAATGCGAACCTTAGGAACCGATGATGTTCCTTGTGGATAGGAATATGTAGATACGCATCCTTTAAATCCACCGTGGTCATGAATTGACCTTCCTGGATGGAAGGAAGAATAGTTCGAATGGTTTCCATCTTGAACGATGGAACCTTGAGAAACTTGTTTAAGATCTTGAGATCTAAGATTGGTCTGAACGTTCCCTCTTTTTTGGGAACTATGAACAGATTGGAGTAGAACCCCATCCCTTGTTCTCTTAATGGAACAGGATGAATCACTCCCATTTTTAACAGGTCTTCTACACAATGTAAGAACGCCTGTCTTTTTATGTGGTCTAAAGACAACTGAGACCTGTGGAACCTCCCCCTTGGGGGAAGTCCCTTGAATTCCAGAAGATAACCTTGGGAGACTATTTCTAGCGCCCAAGGATCCAGAACATCTCTTGCCCAAGCCTGAGCGAAGAGAGAGAGTCTGCCCCCCACCAGATCCGGTCCCGGATCGGGGGCCAACATTTCATGCTGTCTTGGTAGCAGTGGCAGGTTTCTTGGCCTGCTTTCCCTTGTTCCAGCCTTGCATTGGTCTCCAAGCTGGCTTGGCTTGAGAAGTATTACCCTCTTGCTTAGAGGACGTAGCACTTTGGGCTGGTCCGTTTTTACGAAAGGGACGAAAATTAGGTCTATTTTTTGCCTTGAAAGGCCGATCCTGAGGAAGGGCGTGGCCCTTACCCCCAGTGATATCAGAGATAATCTCTTTCAAGTCAGGGCCAAACAGCGTTTTCCCCTTGAAAGGAATGTTTAGTAGCTTGTTCTTGGAAGACGCATCAGCCGACCAAGATTTCAACCAAAGCGCTCTGCGCGCCACAATAGCAAACCCAGAATTCTTAGCCGCTAACCTAGCCAATTGCAAAGTGGCGTCTAGGGTGAAAGAATTAGCCAATTTGAGAGCATTGATTCTGTCCATAATCTCCTCATAAGGAGGAGAATCACTATCGAGCGCCCTTATCAGCTCATCGAACCAGAAACATGCGGCTGTAGTGACAGGGACAATGCATGAAATTGGTTGTAGAAGGTAACCCTGCTGAACAAACATTTTTTTAAGCAAACCTTCTAATTTTTTATCCATAGGATCTTTGAAAGCACAACTATCCTCTATGGGTATAGTGGTGCGTTTGTTTAAAGTGGAAACCGCTCCCTCGACCTTGGGGACTGTCTGCCATAAGTCCTTTCTGGGGTCGACCATAGGAAACAATTTTTTAAATATGGGGGGAGGGACGAAAGGAATACCGGGCCTTTCCCATTCTTTATTAACAATGTCCGCCACCCGCTTGGGTATAGGAAAAGCTTCTGGGAGCCCCGGCACCTCTAGGAACTTGTCCATTTTACATAGTTTCTCTGGGATGACCAACTTTTCACAATCGTCCAGAGTGGATAATACCTCCTTAAGCAGAATGCGGAGATGTTCCAACTTAAATTTAAATGCAATCACATCAGGTTCAGCCTGTTGAGAAATGTTCCCTGAATCAGTAATTTCTCCCTCAGACAAAACCTCCCTGGCCCCATCAGACTGGGTTAGGGGCCCTTCAGAGATATTAATATCAGCGTCGTCATGCTCTTCAGTATCTAAAACAGAGCAGCCACGCTTACGCTGACAAGGGTTCATTTTGGCTAAAATGTTTTTGACAGAATTATCCATTACAGCCGTTAATTGTTGCATAGTAAGGAGTATTGGCGCGCTAGATGTACTAGGGGCCTCCTGAGTGGGCAAGACTCGTGTAGACGAAGGAGGGAATGATGCAGTACCATGCTTACTCCCCTCACTTGAGGAATCATCTTGGGCATCATTGTCATTATCACATAAATCACATTTATTTAAATGAATAGGAATTCTGGCTTCCCCACATTCAGAACACAGTCTATCTGGTAGTTCAGACATGTTAAACAGGCATAAACTTGATAACAAAGTACAAAAACGTTTTAAAATAAAACCGTTACTGTCACTTTAAATTTTAAACTGAACACACTTTATTACTGCAATTGCGAAAAAACATGAAGGAATTGTTCAAAATTCACCAAATTTTCACCACAGTGTCTTAAAGCCTTAAAAGTATTGCACACCAAATTTGGAAGCTTTAACCCTTAAAATAACGGAACCGGAGCCGTTTTAAGCTTTAACCCCTTTACAGTCCCTGGTATCTGCTTTGCTGAGACCCAACCAAGCCCAAAGGGGAATACGATACCAAATGACGCCTTCAGAAAGTCTTTTCTAAGTATCAGAGCTCCTCTCACATGCGACTGCATGCCATGCCTCTCAAAAACAAGTGCGCCACACCGGCGCGAAAATGAGGCTCTGCTTAAGCTTTGGGAAAGCCCCTAAGGAATAAGGTGTCTAATACAGTGCCTGCCGATATTATTATATCAAAATACCCAGATAAAATGATTCCTCAAGGCTAAATATGTGTTAATAATGAATCGATTTAGCCCAGAAAAAGTCTACAGTCTTAATAAGCCTTTGTGAAGCCCTTATTTACGATCGTAATAAACATGGCTTACCGGATCCCATAGGGAAAATGACAGCTTCCAGCATTACATCGTCTTGTTAGAATGTGTCATACCTCAAGCAGTAAGAGACTGCACACTGTTCCCCCAACTGAAGTTAATTGCTCTCAACAGTCCTGTGTGGAACAGCCATGGATTTTAGTTACGGTTGCTAAAATCATTTTCCTCATACAAACAGAAATCTTCATCTCTTTTCTGTTTCTGAGTAAATAGTACATACCAGCACTATTTCAAAATAACAAACTCTTGATTGAATAATAAAAACTACAGTTAAACACTAAAAAACTCTAAGCCATCTCCGTGGAGATGTTGCCTGTACAACGGCAAAGAGAATGACTGGGGTAGGCGGAGCCTAGGAGGGATCATGTGACCAGCTTTGCTGGGCTCTTTGCCATTTCCTGTTGGGGAAGAGAATATCCCACAAGTAAGGATGACGCCGTGGACCGGACACACCTATGTTGGAGAAATTAAGATGTAATGTAATTACAATAAGGAATAACAGACACTGAGTGAAGTGACACATTGAAAACAAATGAAACTAATTATATAACCTTCCCATCACCCCTCATAAGTATGAGTAATTCATAAATGCACGTACATTGCACGCTGTGCAGAGAAGCTCAGTGAGTAATCTAGAAATATACAACATTAACACAGTTGGGTCACTGTTTTTCCCTATTGTGGTAATATGCTCAGCAACAGTGGGCCACATTCACACCATCACATGAATTGTTTAAAGGTACCATCTGCACTCTGCAAGTAAACTTACCAAGCCTCAGGCACTGCCGCATTAAGCCACCAGAAGACATGTTTTTCTCTGCTTCAATCTCACTGAAATTTAGGGAACTGGCAAATACCAGGACGTCTACCATAGCCATAAGGCGACTAAGGAAAGTCACTGCCGTCTCTGATGACATCCCCTGTGTCACTTCAATGTTTTCCAACTCCGTCTTAAAATACAAAAACATAAAGTGATTACAGGCTTAGGGATGTGTGGGCAAATGCACAATTGTATACAGTAGAAATTAATAAAAACTATTTTACTAATTATCGAATGAAGTGCACATGTAAAGGTTCAATAATGAATCCATAAATTCAGATTCAGAGATGTCAGCCAAATCATCTGAGTGTAAACGAACATTATAAACCAGATGAAAAAAACTTATTTTCTGAAAATCTTTGCTAAAAAAAAAAAAGTGAGTGTACTAACTGGCCCCTCAACATGAATGCATATACATTGCACTAACATTTATAATGTATATATAGATAACTTACCTCTTGGCATGGTAAGTAAGTCTAAGTATTTTTATACTGCTAGGTATAGGGCTATGTGTGTGTTTGTGTAGTGCTTTAAATATACACACAAACTAGGTACATTATATATATATTTAAATAACTGAATTGAGGGGCATCAGATACCATATTAATTTGGGCTTCTACATATAGGAAATACATACTTTATACCAATACTACAAAATCTGAATAGAAAAATAAAATAAAAATATCAAGGTTTGTATTATTGAAACAGTACAGGTTACAAACCCCCAAATACAGACATTCTGAAATCCAAACTTTTTTAATTACTATTTAAACATTTTTTTATCAAAAACTCTTCACCCCCCCCCACCCCACCCCCGCCTAAAAGTCACAGTCTTCTCTGCCTGTGTCTTTGGTTTGGTTTTTGTGTTCTAAAATGCAAACAATCTATATTTCTTTATGAAAAGAAATAATGATATAAAACTACCTTTAGGTTATATGTATGAGCTGTATTATGACATCTACATTTTGCCTAAATGACATAAGAAATAGTTTTTTTTTGTACACTTGGTTCCACCCCCTCTCCATACACTGTCCCATTTTGCTGGCACAAATATACAAATATTCCAAAATCCAAACTATTCTTAAATCCAAACCTTTTCCAGTCCCAAGCAGTTTGGATAAAGGGTTTTCAACGTGTCTTAATATAATCTATTTCCTCTCAAAGACAAATACTTCAGCTTTCAGCCTCAAACTTGACTGAGTTCCTTTCATTTTCATAACAAACATTTATACCAATAGAAACCATAGAATCTTAAACACCATATTAATTGCTGCGGCTGCAAAGTAGAACCTTTATTACCATAAATAACTGTACTTGTATCCTGGGTATAATGCTAATTAATGTACGTTTCTGTTTGATCAGCACTCCAGGCCAGTCTATAAATCTAAAGTACTAAGTAATGCATTTGTGAGACTCTGTTCTGTAGATCAACAGACTACTTTGTTCTATGTAAACCTGTATGGGCCATTTCACCATGAACATAACAGCAATAGATAGAACATTCAATTTATATTCCAAATGTCATCAATATATTTAGGTCAGTCTGCAAATTTGATTCCACTCTCTACAGTTTATTTAACAAAGGATACCAAGAGAACCAAGCAAAATTGATGAGACGTAAATTAGAAAGTTATTTAAAATTCCATGCTCTATCCAATTCATTTAAGTTTAAATTTTGACTTTACTGTCCCTTTAAGTAAAAGCTGCTTAAAAGGGACAGTAAAATCACACTTTCACGATTCAGATAGGAGTAGGAAGCACACAGATGATACAGCTGTAGTAATAATAGTTTACATTTAAAAAAAGCTTTTACTTCATAATCTTTTTTTATGGGGGAAAAAATATTAAAGGGCCATAATAATTTGTTGGAGCATATAATTTTAAGACCCTGCACTACTATGCGTTTAATCAATGTAAAGGGGTTAAACACACAGTAGAAGTACAGCTCGGGTCCTGCAGAGCATTGTTGGTCGGCAAACATATATATGTAAATAGCGCTGTTGATTGGGATTAGAGCATGTAATTTCTCTTACTATTACGGCCCTTTAAGGTGCGGGTCTTTCATAAGGATGACAAAAATAGAAATACAGTGTCCCAAACATTAAGCTACTGTCTGACCTCTAATTACATGGCTGACCTGACATTCAGTGAGTTAAGCAAGTTGCTTTTTATCACAATTCTTTTTCTTTCACCAACATATGCTTCAAATGTCAGTTTGTTGCTAATGTGCAGGTTTTAGGTTTATTGTCAAAGCAGCCAATGACTATTTATACACACACATAAATATGTAGCAGTTATGGAATCTAGGCAATAAAAACTACACTGTGACAGACAATAAGTTACTGTAACTGCCTTATCCCTTACAGATGTACCAGTAAAGGGACACTAAACCCATATTTTTCTTTCCTGACTCAGATAGAGCATGCAATTTTAAGCAACTTTCTGATTTACTCCTATTATCAATTTGTCTTTGTTCTCTTGCTATCTTTATTTGAAAAGCAGGAATATAAAGCTTAGGAGCCGGACCATTTTAGGTTTGGCACCCTGGATACTGCTTGTTTATTGGTGTCTACATTTAGCCACCAATCAGCAAGTGGTACCTAGATGCTGAACCAAAAATGGGCCAGTGCCTAAGCGTTACATTCCTGCTTTTTAAATAAAGATAGCAAGAGAACAAAGAAAATTGATAATAGGAGTAAATTAGAAAGTTGCTTAAAATTGCTTGCTCAATGTAAATCATTAAATAAAATAATTTGGCTTTAGTATCCCTTTAATACTATAAAGTCATTTTACCAACTGTAGACTGCAGCTGCTTTATAATTAAGTCCCCTGCAGCAAATGAATTCTCCTGGGTTCTATTGCTCCTCTACGCTGTGTAAATGAGAGGCACTTTGCTGCAGCTGGTGCACAATAGTTAGAAATAAATGTTACAATAGTTTAGTTTGTTAGGTTAGAACACAGGACTGAGCTGGAACTGCAGTCAGTGATCCTCTGCAGTAACCTGCAATGTTGCACAGCAGGAAGTGGCCAGCGCCCGATATGACTTTAATTCTTTCAATATTTAGAAAACTATTTGGAAGCATTTTACTGGGAGGGGAATTGTTAAACAAACTAGTATAGAGTTATCTAATTGCTGACCTTTATGTCTTCTTAATCATAGCTGAAAAAACAAATCCCAACTGCTAAGATAAAGGGAAATGTTACCTAACATTTTTCTTTCATGATTCAGAGTGGAAAAGTAAAACAAAATATTGTAAATTTAATTCTATTATCAAATGTATTTTGTTCTATTGGCATCATTTGATAAAAAAGGTAGGTAAGCTCAGGAGTGTGCATGTATCAGCAGCACTAAATGGCAGCAGTTTGCAAGAATGCTTTTACATTTGCAAAAACACTAGATGGCAGCAGTTTTCACACACACCTGCTATACAGTGCTCCAGACATGCCCATGCTACCCCTATACAGTGCACCAGACATGCCCATGCTACCGCTATACAGTGCTCCAGACATGCCCATGCTACCCCTATACAGTGCACCAGACATGCCCATGCTACCGCTATACAGTGCTCCAGACATGCCCATGCTACCGCTATACAGTGCTCCAGACATGCCCATGCTACCGCTATACAGTGCTCCAGACATTCCCATGCTACCGCTATACAGTGCCCCAGACATGCCCATGCTACCCCTATACAGTGCACCAGACATGCCCATGCTACCGCTATACAGTGCACCAGACATGCCCATGCTACCGCTATACAGTGCACCAGACATGCCCATGCTACCCCTATACAGTGCACCAGACATGCCCATGCTACCGCTATACAGTGCACCAGACATGCCCATGCTACCGCTATACAGTGCTCCAGACATGCCCATGCTACCCCTATACAGTGCACCAGACATGCCCATGCTACCG
Organism: Bombina bombina; assembly: GCF_027579735.1. Classification (NCBI taxonomy): domain Eukaryota; kingdom Metazoa; phylum Chordata; class Amphibia; order Anura; family Bombinatoridae; genus Bombina; species Bombina bombina. The sequence goes on from NC_069501.1 coordinate 1,101,405,347, forward strand.
CTATACAGTGCTCCAGACATGCCCATGCTACCCCTATACAGTGCACCAGACATGCCCATGCTACCCCTATACAGTGCGCCAGACATGCCCATGCTATCGCTATACAGTGCGCCAGACATGCCCATGCTACTGCTATATACAGTGCGCCAGACATGCCCATGCTACCGCTATACAGTGCACCAGACATGCCCATGCTACTGCTGTACAATGCTCCAGACATGCCCATGCTACTGCTGTACAGTGCTCCAGACATGCCCATGCTACTGCTATACAGTGCACCAGACATGCCCATGCTACTGCTATACAGTGCTCCAGACATGCCCATGCTACTGCTATACAGTGCTCCAGACATGCCCATGCTACTGCTATACAGTGCTCCAGACATGCCCATGCTACTGCTATACAGTGCTCCAGACATGCCCATGCTACTGCTATACAGTGCACCAGACATGCCCATGCTACCGCTATACAGTGCTCCAGACATGCCCATGCTACCGCTATACAGTGCTCCAGACATGCCCATGCTACCGCTATACAGTGCTCCAGACATGCCCATGCTACCGCTATACAGTGCCCCAGACATGCCCATGCTACCCCTATACAGTGCACCAGACATGCCCATGCTACCGCTATACAGTGCACCAGACATGCCCATGCTACCGCTATACAGTGCACCAGACATGCCCATGCTACCCCTATACAGTGCACCAGACATGCCCATGCTACCGCTATACAGTGCACCAGACATGCCCATGCTACCGCTATACAGTGCTCCAGACATGCCCATGCTACCCCTATACAGTGCACCAGACATGCCCATGCTACCGCTATACAGTGCTCCAGACATGCCCATGCTACCCCTATACAGTGCGCCAGACATGCCCATGCTACCCCTATACAGTGCGCCAGACATGCCCATGCTATCGCTATACAGTGCGCCAGACATGCCCATGCTACTGCTATATACAGTGCGCCAGACATGCCCATGCTACCGCTATACAGTGCACCAGACATGCCCATGCTACCGCTATACAGTGCTCCAGACATGCCCATGCTACCGCTATACAGTGCTCCAGACATGCCCATGCTACTGCTATACAGTGCTCCAGACATGCCCATGCTACTGCTATACAGTGCCCCAGACATGCCCATGCTACCCCTATACAGTGCACCAGACATGCCCATGATACTGCTGTACAGTGCTCCAGACATGCCCATGCTACTGCTATACAGTGCGCCAGACATGCCCATGCTACCCCTATACAGTGCACCAGACATGCCCATGCTACCGCTATACAGTGCGCCAGACATGCCCATGCTACTGCTATATACAGTGCACCAGGCATGCCCATGCTACTGCTATACAGTGCTCCAAACATGCCCATGCTACTGCTACACAGTGCACCAGACATGCCCATGCTACTGCTATACAGTGTTCCAGACATGCCCATGCTACTGCTATACAGTGCTCCAGACATGCCCATGCTACTGCTATACAGTGCTCCAGACATGCCCATGCTACTGCTATACAGTGCTCCAGACATGCCCATGCTACTGCTGTACAATGCTCCAGACAAGCCCATGCTACTGCTGTACAGTGCTCCAGACATGCCCATGCTACTGCTATACAGTGCACCAGACATGCCCATGCTACTGCTATACAGTGCTCCAGACATGCCCATGCTACTGCTATACAGTGCTCCAGACATGCCCATGCTACTGCTATACAGTGCTCCAGACATGCCCATGCTACTGCTATACAGTGCTCCAGACATGCCCATGCTACTGCTATACAGTGCTCCAGACATGCCCATGCAACTGCTATACAGTGCTCCAGACATGCCCATGCTACTGCTATACAGTGCTCCAGACATGCCCATGCTACTGCTATACAGTGCTCCAGACATGCCCATGCTACTGCTATACAGTGCCCCAGACATGCCCATGCTTCCTAAGTATTGTTCTCAACAAAGAATGCAAAGAGAATGAAGCAAATTTGATAATAGAAGTAAATTGTATTCTCTATCTCAATCATGAAAGAAAAGGTTTCATTTCAGTTTAACAATAGCTCAGAAATGTGGTTTTGTCTACACTCAGGATAAATCATAAAACCTAATAGTTTTTTTGCTCTTGTGGATCCTAAAACTAGAGTTGTAGACCCCTGATGTACAGAGTCAAAATAAAAAATACAACGCATCTGTCACCTGCAAAACTTGCATTCAAAATAAAGCACACAATACTTGCACTAGAATGTATCCAACACAAGTACTAGCATTGCCTGCTTAAAGGGACATTAAACCCCAACATTTTCTTTCATTATTCAGATAGAAAATACAATTTTAAACAACATTCCTATTTACTTCTATTATCTAATTTGCTTCATTCTTTAGATATCTTTTGTTAAAGAAATAGCAATACACATGGGTGAGCCAATCACACGAGGCATTTATGTGCAGCCACCAAGCTCCTGAGCCTATCTAGATATGCTTTTCAGGAAATAATATCAAGAGAATGAAGCAAATTACATAATAGAAGTAAATTAGAAAGTTGTTTAAAATGGTATTCTCCATTTGAATCATGAAAGAAAAAAATTGGGTTTAATGTCCCTTTAAGGCTCTGTTACAAACTTGTTTTTAATTATATATTTTTAAGTTTTTAAATTTTGGACTTAAATGGAATAATAGTCAAAACTGAAATGTCCATTAACAAATTTAAAATTTGAAAGAGAGTAGTGACAACTCTTAAAGAACAGAACTAAGCACTTGTGCAGAGTTTCATCTGTTTTATTTTAATTCACTTTTCATTGTTGTAGGATTGAGAAAACTCACTGAGACTATCGCATATTAAAGGGAGAGTAAAGTGCATAGAATCTTAAGAGACTTCAATTTACTTCAAATTGTCAAATGTAATTTGTATCCTTGGTATTCATACTTAGGTAGGCTCATGAGCAGTAAATACACTGCTGGGGGCTAGCTGGTGATTGGGGTTTGCAAATATATGCCTCTTGTCATTGGCTGGCCAGATGTGTCACCTAGCAACCAGTGGTGCATTGCTGCTCCTGATGCTGCTCTTCAACAAAATATACTAAATAAATTAAGCAAATTTGAGAATAGAATTAAAATTGGAAAACTGTATAACATGATATGCTCTATCTAAATCATAAACATTTCATTTTTATTTTATTGTCTCTGAAGCATTAAAGGGACACTAAACACATTTTTTTTCTTTCATGATTCAGATAGAGAATACAAATTTAAATAACAATTCAATTTACTTCTATTATTTATTTTGCTTCATTTTTTATATATCCTTATTTGAAGAAAATGCAATGCACATGAGAGAGCCAATCAGAAGAGGCTTTATATACAGCAACCAATCAGCAGCTACTGAGCCTATCTAGATATGCTTTTCAGCAAAGAATATCAAGAGAAAAAAACAAATTAGATAATAGAAGTAAATTAGAAAGTTTTTTTTAAAATTGCATGTTCTTTCTAAATCATGAAAGAAAAAATTTGGGTTTCATGTCCCTTTAATACTTGGTGCTTGTAAAAAGTATAGAAATGCCCTCTCTACTGTATATACTGCAAACCCCTAAGTAGCAGATCAATTGTATTTCGTTTGTAAACTATTTCTGACCCAAAAGATTTAGACAAAAAAAGACTGCAGCTTACACAGAATGTATATTATTATAAGGTGTCGCATTATAAAAATGTAGAAAAAAATCTTTTGATAAAATTGGAAAATAAAATATAAAAAACAGTAAAACAAAATGAATTAGCAACACAGTGTCGTGTTTTTAGTACTGGGGCAGCAGAACCTTTAAGAAGTAGAACTTGAAAATATTGTTGTATAATATATTAAAAGAGTAAGGAGGTGAAGTTAAAGGGACAGTCTACTATAAAAATGTTTAAAAAGATTTGTTACTCATTCCCCAGTTTTGCATAACCAACAGTTCTATTAATACACTTTTTTTACCTTGTATCTAAGCCTCTGCAGACTGCTCCATAATCGCAGTGCCGACTCAAATAATTTCAAGGGAGTGAGCACAATGTTATCTATGCACTGTCATGGCTCTGAAAAGCTATACAAATGCACTGAGATAAAGGTGGCCTGCAGGGGGCTTAGAAACAGGTAGAAATGTCAATGTTTAAAGGTTATAAAGTATATTAATATAACAATGTTGGTAGTGAAGCTGGTAGTAAAAGAGTTATCTATCTTTTTCAAATTTAAGCATAATGCTATAAAATTCCCCTATAAGGGGTTATCCAGTATTAAAAAAACACCACCCCTTATCCCTTTCCCCAGGAAAGGATAGCATGAAGGATTCAATTATAGAACTAGGTCATTTTGCTTAGTTAATGAAGAAACACCGAGCAGGTTAAAATAAGGAAAGTAAACCCTTGAAGATCTCGCGTTTTATATTACCCTTCTTCTGAATCATTAATCTGAGAACTTTCATTGCTAACTGCACATCTCTGGGGATACCTAGATTTATAAAATATTTATAAATCAAGGTAACCCCAAGATATCACTTATTTACACTTGATATGTATTATAACTAATATCTTTTTTTTATTTGGCATTTTGTAAAATATGTGCTATGAGCTACTGAAAAAGGAATAAAAATGATTTAAAGTTTCTAAATTATAATATTTTTCAGGGAGGAGGAGTTTTATTTAATTACATATTTTAAATGCATACAACGTAATGTATATAATGTGTTCAGATAAAAAAAATACCAAACAATATAACAATAAAATAAAAAACAAATATAAAAAAGAAAATAGCAAAACTGAAACTTACATCAGTTATACTAACCTTAGAACCCTGGACATGAAATAGACAAACAGACAAAACAGATCACAACAATACGAGAAAAAGAAAAGCATTAAAATCAAAATAAAATGCAGGATCAAAACACATTTATTACAACTAAACAATCAGTACAGTTACATTAACCTTAATATTTGAACAAATATAGTTCTATAATAGAGAGGAAGACAACATCAGTCTTTGAGTACTACTAATGTCAAGAATTAAGAATTTTACTTGATGACATGAATAAAAGTGATGCAACAAAGTCAATATAATAGTTCATAACCAAAATCTAGAATAAATTTTTATGCTTTAAAAATAGCACAACAGCTAGCTGCAAAAATAAAATGAACACTATATTATGTGAAATTTATTTAGATACAATATTTTCTATTAAAAAAAAAGATTAATAATGTGTCTTTAAAATATTATAATTTAACTTAGAACCTCTATTAAAAAATTAATATGCAGTTTTATTATCAGTATTATACGTTAAAGCAGTGCTTTCCAAACTGTGTGTCGGCAGCAGTGTGTAGGTGTGTCCCTGCTTCAGCACAAATTTTTTAAAATGTAATTTAATTTTTTTTTTTTTTGGGGGGGGGGGGTTCTGACTTTCCGCCTGCATGCTACGCATATCACATGGTTGACACGTGATTGATACCTAGGGGGTCACAGATCATCTTAACCTATTGCCACAGCTCAGTGGGAACTGAAACTATTCCCATTGGCGGCTTCGGCGGCACATTGTCTCCTGACTGCACGTGTAGTCTCCTTAATTGGCTCGTGACTGCATGTGTAGTCAGTGAGTGGGATAGCAGTGTGTTTGCAGCGCGGGCAGTAGTCAATCAGACTCACCGAGCTCTGAGGGTGGCAGCTTAAACGCTGAGCTGAAGTCAGAAGTCAGTAGGGTTTTTTTTGCAACTAGCTCCCAGTATTGCGTTGCTGCTCCTGCTCTTGATATATGGATAGGAAGGGGAAACTTAAAAATGCTTGATGATGAAATGCGAGTGTCTTTATCTAATATTCCACCAAATATTCAGAAATTGTGTTCATCCCATCAACCGCATACATCTCATTAAAACAGTAAGTAGCCATTGGTGTTATTAAACTTTTTTTTAATTCTTGCACATACTTACTGTTACTTAAATACATTTCGTTATTATATAATTTATGTATGTGTCCGTATCTCTTAAAACAAGTTAGTTTAACCTCCTGTTTGCCAGTATGACTGAATTACTGTGTCATGAAATGACGTAGGTCTAAAAAGTGTGTCGCCAACATGAAAAGTTTGGAAAGCTCAGCGTTAAAGGATAGAAATGATGAATATTTTGAAATGTATTCTATTACATGACCACTAGAGGGAAGTGTTGTACTTACAGTTGGCGATGTTGCTGCAGACAACAAAGGCAATATTCCTCCACAGGCGATAATAATATTGTCAACCATTTGGGAAATCAGGTGGATTGTGTTGTGGACGAAAATGATATTTTCATTACTATTGACAAAGTCCATCACAGATTTTGTTGAATGGCTATAGATTAAAATAGTTATTGCATTAGTACATTTCAAGTTATTATAGGGCCCTGTGATTAATAATTTGCAAGAGATCGCACTGGTTGTTTACAGACAGACATATAATTTAATGCAGGTTTCATGCATAATTAATATATTTCAGAGCATAATAAATCTACAATGACCCACCATTAGTAACCTGTGTATTTCTAGAGGGAAAAAAACATTGGCATAGTCTGTGTACAGAACCTAATTGAAAATTGTCCACACTGCAGCTTTTAAAAACGGGATTATGAGCTATTATCACCTAAACAAAGGAACGGCTGCAGCCTTCTCTGGCAGCAAAGAGTTAATTGTATAGTTTGTTTCACTTCCAAAGAAATCCCCACTTTCTATAACTGTCAAATATGTTTCGATAAAGTAGCAGTATAGAATAATGGGTTACAAAGAAAGAAAAAAAAATAGTTTGAAGAAAAAAAAATGAATGAAAAAATTCTAAAGCAATAATATAATGATTTTTGTTAGAGCATTTCCCCTGGTGTACATGTGTACAACTGTCACAGAAGAATAAAACACAAAGTACCAATCACAATTCATTGCCACCCTAAGTCCGCCAATCAAAAGCCATTGTCCTGTACAGGAAAGACTTGGGAACATGCCTTGTACTGAATGCTAACGCTCTTGCTAATAAGTCAAAACTGAAATATTTAGGAGTGCAGCTGAGTTTTGAATAGAAGCGTTTATGCTATATATTTTTATTAGTAAAAATGCTTTTAGTAAAAACGTTCACTGTTTCAGCAGCATATTCACATATGCTGTGAGTGCACCATGCACTTGCCTTCAAACCTATTCAGAAACTCAGCAACGGTTTATATGATGCAAAGGCCTCAATGACAAACTTTTTATGCACACAAGCTCTCAAAGCAATTGTGCAGCTTGCATGCATTTCAGTTTTTATTATTATTTCCCTTTAAAAGCAAGTAGTGCATTTTGTAAAAGTGTATAAGCGCCTGTCCTCAAAAATACAGATATTCCTCACTGCATTACAATTGCATCTATTCAAAAAGAACTACCAAAGAGCTAATGAGCGCTAAAAAAGACTGATTTCATAGACCAGTGAAGGGTAACAGTTGCATTCCTGATATTCCAGAACTACATTTTCCATGATGCTCCACTAGACTGTGGAGTGCCTAAGAATCATGGGAAATGTAGTTCCCAAACATCTGGAGATGCCAAAGTTAGTCATTTATGTCACAGACAGTACATTTAGTATCCATGAATCTAAGGCAGAGTTACTGCACTGGTGTCAAAATCCAATTAAAGGATGAAGTGTAGAAAACTGTAAAATACAACAAAATGGTACCTTCTCCAAACATGTACATCTGTTTCCAGAGCAAACAATAAATCTGTCAGAAGACGCTGGTGCATTGGAGACCATTTGAATTCAGGAATCCTGAACATTGTGGTACGTGGTCCAGGACTAAACTGACGACGTTGCTCCTCAGTCATTGGCATGCCCCGGAATCCCAAGTCAACACGCAGGTCTCGCTCATGCTGGCTCATGGTGCGCCCTTGAATAGCCTAAGTTATTTACAATAAAAAAGTATAAGAAGAGTTTGATATTTAACAAGAAAACACAATTTATGCTTACCTGATAAATTTATTTCTCTTGTGGTGTATCCAGTCCACGGATCATCCATTACTTGTGGGATATTCTCATTCCCAACAGGAAGTTGCAAGAGGACGCCCACAGCAGAGCTGTAATATAGCTCCTCCCCTAACTGTCATAGCCAGTCATTCGACCGAAAACAAGCCGAGAAAGGAGGAACCATAGGGTGCAGTGGTTACTGTAGTTTACATTTAAAAATTACCTGCCTTAAAATGACAGGGCGGGCCGTGGACTGGATACACCACAAGAGAAATAAATTTATCAGGTAAGCATAAATTGTGTTTTCTCTTGTAAGGTGTATCCAGTCCACGGATCATCCATTACTTGTGGGATACCAATACCAAAGCTAAAGTACACGGATGAAGGGAGGGACAAGGCAGGTACTTAAATGGAAAGAACCACTGCCTGTAAAACCTTTCTCCCAAATATAGCCTCCGAAGAAGCAAAAGTATCAAATTTGTAAAATTTTGAAAACGTATGAAGCGAAGACCAAGTCGCCGCCTTGCAAATCTGTTCAACAGAAGCCTCATTTTTAAAGGCCCAAGTGGAAAGCCACAGCTCTAGTGGAATGAGCTGTAATCCTTTCAGGAGGCTGCTGTCCAGAAGTCTCATAGGCTAAGCGGATTATGCTTCTTAGTCAAAAAGAAAGAGAGGTTGCCGAAGCCTTTTGACCTCTCCTCTGTCCAGAGTAGACAACAAACAAAGCAGATGTTTGACAAAAATCTTTAGTAGCTTGTAAGTAAAACTTTAAAGCACGGACCACGTCCAGATTGTGTAATAGACGTTCCTTCTTCGAAGAAGGATTAGGACACAAGGATGGAACAACAATCTCTTGATTGATATTCTTGTTAGATACCACCATAGGTAAGAACCCAGGTTTGGTACGCAGGACTACCTTATCCGTATGAAAAATCAGATAAGGAGAATCACATTATAAGGCAGATAGCTCAGAGACTCTACGAGCCGAGGAAATAGCTACCAAAAACAGAACTTTCCAAGATAAAAGTTTGATATCTATGGAATGAAGAGGTTCAAACGTAACTCCTTGAAGAACCTTAAGAACCAAATTTAAGCTCCATGGTGGAGCAACAGGTTTAAACACAGGGTTGATTCTAACTAAAGCCTGATAAAAAAATGCCTGAACGTCTGGAACATCTGCCAGACGCTTGTGCAAAAGAATAGACAGAGCAGAAATCTGTCCCTTTAAGGAACTAGCTGACAATCCTTTTTCCAAACCTTCTTGGAGAAAAGATAATATCCTGGGAATCCTGACCTTACTCCATGAGTAACCCTTGGATTCACACCAATAAAGATATTTACGCCATATCCTATGTTAAATTTTCCTGGTGACAGGCTTTCGTGCCTGTATTAAGGTATCAATAACTGACTCGGAGAAGCCACGCTTTGATAAAATCAAGCGTTCAATCTCCAGGCAGTCAGCCTCAAAGAAATTAGATTTGGATGGTTGAAAGGACCCTGAAGTAGAAGGTCCTGTCTCAGAGGCAGAGACCATGGTGGAAAGGATGACATGTCCACTAGATCTGCATACCAGGTCCTGCGTGGCCACGCAGGTGCCATCAGAATCACTGATGCTCTCTCCTGCTTGATCTTGGCAATCAGTCGAGGGAGCAGAGGAAAAGGTGGAAACACATAAGCCAGGTTGAAAGACCAGGGCGCTGCTAGAGCATCTATCAGTGTCGCCTTGGGATCCCTGGACCTGGATCCGTAACACGGAAGCTTGGCGTTCTGGCGAGATGCCATGAGATCCAGTTCTGGTTTGCCCCAACGATGAATCAGTTGTGCAAAAACCTCCGGATGGAGTTCCCACTCTCCTGGATGAAAAGTCTGACGACTTAGAAAATCCGCCTCCCAGTTCTCTACACCTGGGATATGGATAGCTGATAGGTGGCAATAGTGAATCTCTGCCCAGCGAATTATTTTTGAAACTTCTAACATCGCTAGGGAACTTCTTGTTCCCCCTTGATCATTGATGTAAGCTACAGTCGTGATGTTGTCCGACTGAAATCTGATGTACCTCAGAGTTGCTAACTGAGGTCAAGCCTGAAGAGCATTGAATATCGCTCTTAGTTCCAGAATATTTATTGGAAGGAGAGACTCCTCCTGAGTCCACGATCCCTGAGCCTTCAGGGAATTCCAGACTGCACCCCAACCTAGAAGGCTGGCATCTGTTGTTACAATTGTCCAATCTGGCCTGCGAAAGGTCATACCTTTGGACAGATGGACCCGAGATAGCTACCAGAGAAGAGAATCCCTGGTCTCTTGGTACAGATTCAGTTGAGGGGACAAATTTGTGTAATCCCCGTTCCACTGACTGAGCATGCATAGTTGCAGCGGTCTGAGATGTAAGCGTGCAAACGGCACTATGTCCATTGCCGCTACCATTAAGCCGATTACTTCCATACACTGAGCCACCGAAGGGCGCGGAATGGAATGAAGAACCCGTCAGGAATTTAGAAGCTTTGATAACCTGGACTCCGTCAGGTAAATTTTCATTTCTACAGAATCTATCAGAGTCCCTAGAAAGGAAACTCTTGTGAGTGGGGATAGAGAACTCTTATCCTCGTTCACTTTCCACCCATGCGACCTCAGAAATGCCAGTACTACGTCCGTATGAGACTTGGCAATTTGAAAGTTTGACGCCTGTATCAGGATGTCGTCTAAATAAGGGGCTACTGCTATGCCCCGCGGCCTTAGGACCGCCAGAAGCGACCCTAGAACCTTTGTAAAGATTCTTGGGGCTGTAGCTAATCCAAAGGGAAGAGCTAGAAACTGGTAATGCCTGTCTAGAAAGGCAAACCTGAGAAACCGATGATGATCTTTGTGTATCGGAATGTGAAGATAAGCATCCTTTAGATCCACTGTAGTCATATATTGACCCTCCTGGATCATTGGTAGGATGATATGAATAGTTTACATCTTGAATGATGGAACTTTGAGGAATTTGTTTAAGATCTTTAGATCCAAAATTGGTCTGAAGGTTCCCTCTTTTTTCTGAACCACAGACAGATTTGAGTAAAAACCCTGTCCCTGTTCCTCCTTTGGAACTGGATGGATCACTCCCATAACTAGGAGGTCTCGTACACAGTGTAAGAATGCCTCTCTCTTTATCTGGTTTGCAGATAATTGTGAAAGGTGAAATCTCCCTTTTGGGGGGGAAGCTTTGAAGTCCAGGAGATATCTCTGGAATATAATTTCCAACGCCCAGGGATCCTGAACATCTCTTGCCCACGCCTGGGCGAAGAGTGAAAGTCTGCCCCCTACTAGATCCGTTACCGGATAGGGGGCCGTTCCTTCATGCTGTCTTAGAGGCAGCAGCAGGCTTTTTGGCCTGCTTACTTTTTTTCCAGGTCTGGATTGGTCTCCAGACCGTCTTGGATTGAGCAAAAGTTCCCTCTTGTTTAGCATTAGAGGAAGTTGATGCCGCACCTGCCTTGAAGTTTCGAAAGGCACGAAAATTAGACTGTTTGTCCCTAGATTTGGACCTGTCCTGAGGAAGGGCATGACCTTTTCCTCCAGTGATATCAGCAATAATCTCCTTCAAACCAGGCCCGAATAGGGTCTGCCCCTTGAAGGGAATGTTAAGTAGCTTAGATTTTGAAGTCACGTCAGCTGACCATGATCTAAGCCATAGCGCTCTGCGCGCCTGTATAGCAAAATCAGAATTCTTAGCCGTTAGTTTAGTCAAATGAACAATGGCATCAGAATAAAAGAATTGGCTAGGTTAAGTGCTCTAAGTTTGCCAAGTATGTCATCCAATGGAGTCGCTACCTGTAAAGCCTCTTCCAGAGACTCAAACCAGTACGCCGCAGAAGCAGTGACAGGGGCAATGCATGCAAGGGGCTGTAGGATAAAACCTTGTTGAATAAATATTTTCTTAAGGTAACCTCTAATTTTTTTATCCATTGGATCTAAAAAAAAAAAAAAAAGCACAACTGTCCTCGACAGGGATAGTAGTACGCTTTACTAGAGTAGAAACTGCTCCCTCCACCTTAGGGACTGTCTGCCATAAGTCCTGTGTGGTGGCATCTATTGGAAACATTTTTCTAAAAATAGGAGGGGAAGAAAACGGCACACCTGGTCTATCCCATTCCTTATTAATAATTTCTGTAAAAATTTTAGGTATTTGGAAAAACATCAGTACACACCGGCACTGCAAAGTATTTATCCAGTCTACACAATTTCTCTGGCACTGCAATGGTATCACAGTCATTCAGAGCAGCTAAAACCTCCCTAAGCAACATGCGGAGGTGTTCAAGCTTAAATTTAAATGTAGAAATATTAGAATCAGGTATCTTTCCTGAGTCATTAACATCACCCACTGACTGAAGCTCTCTTTCCTCAGCTTCTGCATGCTGTGAGGCAGTATCAGACATGGTTCTTAAAGCGTCAGTATGCTCTGCATTTTGTCTCACCCCAGAGCTATCCCGCTTACCTTTAAGTTCAGGTAGTCTGGCTAATACCGCTGACAGTGCATTATCCATGACTGCCGCCATGTCTTGTAAAGTAAACGCTATGGGCGCCCTAGATGTACTTGGCGCCATTTGAGCGCGAGTCCCTTAAGCGTGAGTCAAAGGGTCTGACACGTGGGGAAAGTTAGTCGGCATAACTTCCCCCTCGTCAGATTCCTCTGGTGATAAAAAATTTTAAAGACAGAAAATTATCTTTATTGCATAAAATGAAATCAGTACATTTGGTACACATTCTAAGAGGGGGTTCCACCATGGCTTTTAAACATAATAAACAAGGAGTTTCTTCTATGTCAGACATGTTTATACAGACTAGCAATGAGACTAGCAAGCTTGGAAAACACTTTAAATCAAGTTAACAAGCAAATATAAAAAACGGTACTGTGCCTTTAAGAGAAACAAATTTTGTCAGAATTTGAAAAACAGTGGAAAAAAATGCAGTAAATCAAACAAAATTTTTGCAGTGTGTATAATAGGCTAACAGAGCATTGCACCCACTTGCAAATGGATGATTAACCCCTTAGTTCAAAAAACGGATAAAAAAAACGAAATAGACGTTTTTTAACAGTCACAACCAACTGCCACAGCAAGCTGTGGCCCTACCTTCCCCAATAAACGACTTTGGAAAGCCTTTGGGCCCTTTAGAGATGTCCTATAGCATTCAGAGGGCCTTTGAGGGAAGCTGGATGTCACAGTTTGTAATTTTAACTGCACCAACTGTAACTTTTATACTACAACAGTGGAAGGCCTCAGGAAACTGTTTCTAGTTTAAATTTAAGCCAGCCATTTGGAAAAAACTAGGCCCCAATAAAGTTTTATCACCAAAGCATATATACAGCAAACGTTTTATATTGCAATATCATAAGGGTATTACCCCTGGGAGTAAGCATGATACCAGTAGTTATTAAATCACTGTATTCAGGCTTAACTTACATTAATCCGGTATCAGCAGCATTTTCTAGTGTTTTCCATCTCTAGAAAAAATTATAACTGCACATACCTGATTACTGCAAACTGCACGCCATTCTCTCGCTGAAGTTTTACCTCATCTGTGTAATCCCCTCAGACATATGAGAACAGCAATGGATCTTAGTTACAACCTGCTAAGATCATAGAAACCTCAGGCAGATTCTTTACTGCCTGAGATAAAATAGCACAACTCCGGTACTATTTAAAAATAACAAACTTTTGATTGAAGAAAATAAACTAGCTATATTTAACCACTCTCTCCTACAACGTCCTAGCTTGTTGAGAGTTGCAAGAGAATGACTGGCTATGACAGTTAGGGGAGGAGCTATATTACAGCTCTGCTGTGGGTGTCCTCTTGCAACTTCCTGTTGGGAATGAGAATATCCCACAAGTAATGGATGATCCGTGGACTGGATACACCTTACAAGAGAAATACATTTTTACTTTGCCACAGCTACTGTGGTAAACATAATTCAATTGATGGGTGCACATCTGTGGTAACTTTACATAATCACTAAAATGTGCTATCCCCTAATGAACAGATGACCAGGCAGTCAAAGCACATAATACTCTTTTGCCTATCTACAAAATCCATCTCTTTCCCCATCTCCTATCCCAGGCTTGGATATGAGAAGTAGGGAAGAGAGAGGGACAACTAAGCAAACATTTATAACAAAAGGGGAGGCTTATAATGCTGAGCCCCATGTTCCCATCTAGTCTACCATGGGTTGCTGACTAGATCCCTAAGAGCTCAATAAAGTAAGCAGATGAACCAAATCAAATTGTAGTTGTGTAGGGAACCCTGGTAAAATTATCAGCTCTTGCACTGTCATCAGCTAATTGCTCCTAAAATGTTAACTAATCATTTAAAGACCTAGTAATATCTATGACAGTTGTTGTGTGTGGAGTGACCACTAACCAACATGGTTTGTGCCACTTGTCCATACATTTTCACTGCTAAAAGAGAAGTTTTCTTGATTAATCTCCAGCATGCAAATCCATGTGTCAATCTCCATGCTGAAATATGTTATAGGTATGCCGCTATATAGTGGAACTCAACAGTATAGCCATGTAAAATCATCAACAGGAGGTGCACACACAATATTTTGCTTGGAAATTATGGTGGGACAATAAAGTTGCTTGGAAGGCTACATCATGGTCCCTGAGACAAAGGTTGGCCAAGCCTTACCAAGAGGGCTAATGCGAACGACAAGAGTAGCTCTCTAGGGAGGGGCAATACGGGTGCAGTTAAAGACAAATAGGTTTAAGTGGGGCATTAGCATTTTACCAGCAGAGTTGATACTGGAATGGAATTTTAATACAACTGTGTTAGTCTGTAATGGCATTTTCTTTCCTCTTCTAGCTGTTACCAGGCATTTTCTGCTTTCATTTCTCGACATGTACGCTTCAGCTGCAAGACATACTAGTGCTCTCATCGTAAGAAAAATCAGAAAGTGGAAGAACAGCTTATTGACGAATCAGATTAAGAATTACACATTGAACTAAAGCCCTCCATGTCTTCCTGGCTTTGCTAATACTAGAATGAAAAATCAACTACAGGAAAGAATCATTTTCAAACAATAAAAAAAAATTAAACACTTACTATACCGAGTCATTTTTATAACTAGGTTATAGTTTCTGTTAATTGCAGAAAAGTGGTAATAAATGAATTTATGTATTTTGAAAAAAGGTAAACTAATGTAGAAAGCTAACAAAAGTTGCATTTGATTAAAATCACTGCTGCAGTTGCCACACAGCTGTCTTTATACGTATGTCCTTAGGGAAGTAGTGTTTTTTTCAATACCCTATGATTTATTTATTTGCTGTTGTTGAATGCACTAATGTGCTGTGAGCTTATAATTCCACACTCCCAGTGCATTCTTATTTTATTATAATCTGTTATTTGTACAGCGCCGCAAAATTCCATAGCGCTGCATGGATTAATCTATAAAAAAGATGAACGATACTGTTAAAAATGAACATGTGACCTTTATATCAATATTGATACATGTAATTCAGTAGGAGTGCATTGCTAAAGTGCATTAGATGTATTCCTAGAGGAAGTTCTCGCTAAATGTGAATGACACAACTCGTAATCCCACTAATACACAAATTATATAAATGGAACATTATGGTAAATGTCCTTTAAAAACAATCAAGAAGAATGTAATATTGTTAAAAAGTTACCAATTCCATAACTGTACTTTCAACAACAACAACAAAGAATACAAAACTGACAATTTTTTTTTTTTTTTTTTACATTTTAAAAGAACGACATAAAAAGCTTAAAATAAAGCTAGTTGCATAGGTAACCTAAGGGGAACAAATCGTTCAACTTATCTAATGCATTTCTAAACTTACACATGATTTTACATCAGCAGGGCAGCCACAGTTACAAGAAAAAAAAGTCAATTTGTTCCCTAGCAACAAGCACCACTCTTAAATTGTTTGAAAACCTAGTGTCTGGATATTAATACTCGGTGATAGGCTAGATGTATAGCTGCTATAGAGCAATGAAATATTTAATTCTGCCTTGACTATAAAGTAGAGCTGCAACAACTAATCAATATAATCGTTAATAATCAATTATGAAAATAGTTGTCAACAAATCTCATAATCGATTAGTTGGTTTGCAATTAGTTGGTCTGTGCAAGGCACCAGCTGATTCACTCCATTGAGCTCCTGCACACGGTATTGTGTTTTATGGTTAGGCCCTTAGCCTAAAGGACGTCTAGACATTTTACTTTTCATTTTTTCAGGACAGTATAAGTTTACAACTACACCTGGCTTATGCACAACCCAGAAATAAAATATTCATCATTTTGTCATCATTTTGATTGTTTATATTAAAGGGACATGAAGACATGACATGAAACCTAAAAATTTACTTTCAAGATTCAGATAGAGGATACAATTTTAAACAACTTTCCAATTTACTTCTATTATTTAATTTGCTTCATTCTTTTGTTATCCTTTGGAAAGGTTTATCTAGGCAAGCTCAGGGGCAGCAGAGAACCTAGGTTATAGCTGTTGATTGGTGGCTGCATATATAAATATATATATATATATATCTATTGATTGTGATTGGCTCACACGTGTTCAGTTGGAAACCAATAGTGCATTGCTGCTCCTTCAACAAATGATACCAAGAGAATGAAATAGAATAGATAATTGAAGTAAATTAGAAAGTTGTTTAAAATTGTATTCTCAATCTGAATCATGAAAGAAAATGTGGGGTTTAATGTCCCTTTAAATTAGATAATTTGGGACTATGCTTTGCATGAAATAATGCCAAGCTTGAAATTTACACCTAGTCCTAGATTTGAATGTGCACTATTATCTGTTTGCACAATTATTGACTGATTGCTTGCTATTGCTGATTATATGTACTGTATAGATAAATGTGCAAGGCTTTGTCCTGTTATTGATATATATAGTCCTTAGTGCTATTGACTTGAAATAGTTTTGCTTTTATTTTTAATAAATTGTTATATGTACCAGATTCAACCTCTATAAGTATATATCTGTTATTTTAAGAGTGGACTAGATATTTTTTTCCCTAACCTTATAGCTGGTTATTTCCATTGCATATAAATATTCAAGATATTTTTATGTTTGAATGAAGTCCAGGCTTATTTTGTCGAGAGGCCTCTTGTCAAGGAGGAAAGCCCTTTGCATTGGTGGAGAGCTAACAAAGATATATTCCACCTAGGCAAAATTGGCAAAACCCTACTTGTGCATCTCAGGCAACTCAGCGCCATCTGAGTGTCTCTTTTCTGCTGCAGGCAAAATAGCTGCAAAAAGAGAGCCAGCCTCAGCCAGAAACATGTCGACATGTTGATATTTATACATTTCAATGCAACGTTTCTGAAATAATGAATAACTGAGTGTTATAAACAGTTATAGTCTACCTCTTTATAGAGCTACCACTTTTCAAACAGTTTATGGGGGGGGGGGTTAATTATAAAAAGGTTTTCTGCTGTTTACAAATTGGACACAGTGTTAATGTAAAGTTTTGGGTCCAATTGATCAATGTGCGGGCAGACATGATCCGGTTCCATACTTTGTCGGCATTTATCATTGCACAAGCATTCATTGTGAAATGCTTGTGCAATGCCGCACCCTGCAGATTCTCGGCCATGCTAGCAGAGGGTGTGTCAATCATCTAGATCGGATCGGGATGATTGCTGTCCGCCGCCTCAGAGGTGGCGGACGAGTTAAGGAGTAGCGGTCTGAAGGTTATATATGTAACACTCAGTATGCGGATTTTATTTTAAATATAGGAAAAAAATATTGTTTTTGTTTTTTATCAGATTAGTCAAAAAAATAATCGCTGGCTTAATCGATTATGAAAATAATCGTTAGTTACAGCCCTATAAAGTCTATATCAATAAGTACCCTTTAAAGCACATATATACCGTCCGTCAATCCCTGCACCACAATTCACTTTACAGTTTTAGATTTGATCCTATTTACTAAGGGAATTTTTTGACCAACTGCAAAACCAAACCAATAGGAGGTTTCAGATGCCTCCAAATGTGGTAAGCGGCCGCTGGCAGCATTTGGATCTTTTCAGAGCCGGGTTTCTTCTCGTGAGAGTGCAACACAGTAAGATATGTGCAAATCCACACCATAGTGTGTTGCACATTCACACACAGAAATCTGACTCCAAAAAGAGCCAAACGGTGGGAAACGCTGCCATCTTCCACATTCGGAGGCATCTGAAACCTCCAAATGCACAGGCCTAATATGAATCAAACATTAGTGAGGGACACATCTTAAGTGCCTTTCATTATATATAATTCATTAAATGCAAAATAATATTAATACCGTTTTTTAATAATAACAAGAAATACAAATACTGGTCTTATAGGGGTAATTCTGCAATGCAAGAGCTTATACAAAAAGATTAAACACTCAAACCTCTTCCATATTTGAGTTCATATTAAAAAGTAATTTTTGTATTGCCTATGCAATAGTATAGTGCGTGCTAACATCTGCTTGAATAGCATGGGAGCAAATTCACACAATAGACTTATGGGGGCGCAGTAAAAAAGATAAAAGGGACAGTCTACTAACTCAATGGGAGTGAGAACAATGTCATCTATATGACACACATGAATTAGCAGTCTCTTGTGAAAAGCTAATGCAAAAAGCATGTGATAAGAGGCTGCCTGTAGTGGCTTAGAAACAGGCAGAAATTTGGAGGTTTAAATGTTATAAAGTATATTAATATAACAATTATAACAATGTTGGTTGTGCAAAGCTGGGGGAATGGGTAGTAAAGGTGTTATTTTTAAACAACAATAATTTTGGTGTAGACTGTCCCTTTAAGCTAATGTCCCTTTAAAAAAAAAGATTAAAAAAAATAGAGTTCTTCATTTAGCTCTGTGCTATACTTACTCACAATATATATATATATATATATATATATATACACACACACACATATATATATATATATATATATACACACACATATATATATATATATATATATATATATATATATATACACACACATACATACACACACACATATATATATTTTACACATACATACACACACATATATATATATATATATATATATATATATATAACATAATTTATGTAAGAACTTACCTGATAAATTCATTTCTTTCATATTAGCAAGAGTCCATGAGCTAGTGACGTATGGGATACACATTCCTACCAGGAGGGGCAAAGTTTCCCAAACCTCAAAATGCCTATAAATACACCCCTCACCACACCCACAAATCAGTTTAACGAATAGCCAAGAAGTGGGGTGATAAGAAAAAAGTGCAAAGCATAAATATAAGGAATTGGAATAATTGTGCTTTATACAAAAAAATCATAACCACCACAAAAAAAGGGTGGGCCTCATGGACTCTTGCTAATATGAAAGAAATGAATTTATCAGGTAAGTTCTTACATAAATTATGTTTTCTTTCATGTAATTAGCAAGAGTCCATGAGCTAGTGACGTATGGGATAATGACTACCCAAGATGTGGATCTTCCACGCAAGAGTCACTAGAGAGGGAGGGATAAAATAAAGACAGCCAATTCCGCTGAAAATAATCCACACCCAAAACAAAGTTTAAATCTTATAAAACTGAAATTATAAGCAGAAGAATCAAACTGAAACAGCTACCTGAAGTACTTTTCTACCAAAAACTGCTTCAGAAGAAGAAAACACATCAAAATGATAGAATTTAGTAAAAGTATGCAAAGAAGACCAAGTTGCTGCTTTGCAAATCTGATCAACCGAAGCTTCATTCCTAAACGCCCAGGAAGTAGAAACTGACCTAGTAGAATGAGCTGTAATCCTTTGAGGCGGAGTTTTACCCGACTCGACATAAGCATGATGAATTAAAGATTTCAACCAAGATGCCAAAGAAATGGCAGAAGCCTTCTGACCTTTCCTAGAACCGGAAAAGATAACAAATAGACTAGAAGTCTTTCGGAAATTCTTAGTAGCTTCAACATAATATTTCAAAGCTCTAACTACATCCAAAGAATGCAATGATTTCTCCTTAGAATTCTTAGGATTGGGACATAATGAAGGAACCACAATTTCTCTACTAATGTTGTTAGAATTCACAACCTTAGGTAAAAATTTAAAAGAAGTTCGCAACACCGCCTTATCCTGATGAAAAATCAGAAAAGGAGACTCACAAGAAAGAGCAGATAATTCAGAAACTCTTCTGGCAGAAGAGATGGCCAAAAGGAACAAAACTTTCCAAGAAAGTAATTTAATGTCCAAAGAATGCATAGGTTCAAACGGAGGAGCTTGAAGAGCCCCCAGAACCAAATTCAAACTCCAAGGAGGAGAAATTGACTTAATGACAGGTTTTATATGAACCAAAGCTTGTACAAAACAATGAATATCAGGAAGATTAGCAATCTTTCTGTGAAAAAGAACAGAAAGAGCAGAGATTTCTCCTTTCAAGGAACTTGCAGACAAACCTTTGTCCAAACCATCCTGAAGAAACTGTAAAATTCTCGGAATTCTAAAAGAATGCCAGGAAAAATTATGAGAAAGACACCAAGAAATATAAGTCTTCCAGACTCTATAATATATCTCCCTAGATACGGATTTACGAGCCTGTAACATAGTATTAACCTCTTTGACTAAGAATCAAGCGTTCAATCTCCATACCTTTAAATTTAAGGATTTGAGATCCTGATGGAAAAAAGGACCTTGTGACAGAAGGTCTGGTCTTAACGGAAGAGTCCACGGTTGGCAAGAGGCCATCCGGACAAGATCCGCATACCAAAACCTGTGAGGCCATGCTGGAGCCACCAGCAGAACAAACGAGCATTCCTTCAGAATCTTGGAGATTACTCTTGGAAGAAGAACTAGAGGCGGAAAGATATAGGCAGGATGATACTTCCAAGGAAGTGACAACGCATCCACTGCTACCGCTTGAGGATCCCTGGATCTGGACAGATACCTGGGAAGTTTCTTGTTTAGATGAGAAGCCATCAGATCTATTTCTGGAAGACCCGACATTTGAACAATCTGAAGAAAATACCTCTGGGTGAAGAGACCATTCGCCCGGATGTAACGTTTGGCGACTGAGATAATCCGCTTCCCAATTGTCTATACCTGGGATATGAACCGCAGAAACTAGACAGGAGCTGGATTCCGCCCATACCAGAATTTGAGATACTTCTTTCATAGCCAGAGGACTGTGAGTCCCTCCTTGATGATTGATGTATGCCACAGTTGTGACATTGTCTGTCTGAAAACAAATGAACGATTCTCTCTTTAGAAGAGGCCAAGACTGAAGAGCTCTGAAAATTGCACGGAGTTCCAAAATATTGATCGGTAATCTCACCTCCTGAGATTCCCAAACCCCTTGTGCTGTCAGAGACACACAGCTCCCCAACCTGTAAGACTTGCATCTGTTGAAATTACAGCCCAGGTCGGAAGAACAAAAGAAGCCCCCTGAACTAAACGATGGTGATCTGTCCACCACGTCAGAGAGTGTCGTACAATCGGTTTTAAAGATATTAATTGAGCTATCTGTGTAATCCCTGCACCACTGGTTCAGCATACAGAGCTGAAGAGGCCGCATGGGAAAATGAGCAGCAGTCGTAAGACCTAGAATTTCCATGCATAAGGCTACCGAAGGGAATGATTGTGACTGAAGGTTTCGACAAGCTGATATCAATTTTAGACGTCTCTTGTCTGTCAAAGATAGAGTCATGGACACTGAATCTATCTGGAAACCTAAAAAGGTTACTTGTGTCTGAGGAATCAATGAACTTTTTGGTAAATTGATCCTCCAACCATGATGTTGAAGAAACAACACAAGTCGATTCGTATGAGATTCTGCTAAATGTGAAGACTGAGCAAGTACCAAGATATCGTCCAAATAAGGAAATACCACAATACCCTGTTCTCTGATTACAGACAGAAGGGCACCGAGAACCTTCGTAAAAATTCTTGGAGCTGTAGCTAGGCCAAACGGCAGAGCCACAAACTGGTAATGCTTGTCTAGGAAATAGAATCTCAGAAACTGATAGTGATCTGGATGAATCGGAATATGCAGATATGCATCCTGTAAATCTATTGTAGACATATAATGCCCTTGCTGAACAAAAGGCAGGATAGTCCTTATAGTTACCATTTTGAATGTTGGTATCCTTACATAACGATTCAATATTTTTAGATCCAGAACTGGTCTGAAGGAATTCTCCTTCTTTGGTACAATGAAGAGATTTGAATAAAACCCCAGTCCCTGTTCCAGAACTGGAACTGGCATAATTACTCCAGCCAACTCTAGATCTGAAACACATTTCAGAAATGCTTGAGCCTTCGCTGGGTTTACTGGGACACGGGAAAGAAAAAATCTCTTTGCAGGAGGCCTTATCTTGAAGCCAATTCTGTACCCTTCTGAAACAATGTTCTGAATCCAAAGATTGTGAACGGAATTGATCCAAATTTCTTTGAAAAAAACATAATCTGTCCCCTACCAGCTGAGCTGGAATGAGGGCCGCACCTTCATGTGGACTTAGGAGCTGGCTTTGATTTTCTAAAAGGCTTGGATTTATTCCAGACTGGAGATGGTTTCCAAACTGATACCGCTCCTGAGGATGAAAGATCAGGTTTTTGTTCCTTGTTGTGACGAAAGGAACGAAAACGATTATTAGACCTAAATTTACCTTTAGATTTTTTATCCTGTGGTAAAAAAGTTCCTTTCCCTCCAGTAACAGTTGAGATAATAGAATCCAACTGAGAACCAAACAATTTATTACCCTGGAAAGAGAGGGAAAGCAGAGTAGACTTAGAAGACATATCAGCATTCCAAGTTTTAAGCCATAAAGCTCTTCTAGCTAAAATAGCTAGAGACATATACCTGACATCAACTCTAATGATATCAAAGATGGCATCACAAATAAAATTATTAGCATGTTGAAGAAGAATAATAATGCTATGAGAATTATGATCTGTTACTTGTTGCGCTAAAGCTTCTAACCAAAAAGTTGAAGCTGCCGCAACATCCGCTAAGGATATAGCAGGTCTAAGAAGATTACCTGAACACAAGTAAGCTTTTCTTAGAAAGGATTCAATTTTCCTATCTAAAGGATCCTTAAAGGAAGTACCATCTGCCGTAGGAATAGTAGTACGCTTAGCAAGAGTAGAGACAGCCCCATCAACCTTAGGGATTTTGTCCCAAAACTCTAATCTGTCAGATGGCACAGGATATAATTGCTTAAAACGTTTAGAAGGAGTAAATGAATTACCCAAATTATTCCATTCCCTGGAAATTACTTCAGAAATAGCACTAGGGACAGGAAAAACTTCTGGAATAACTACAGGAGATTTAAAAACCTTATCTAAACGTTTAGATTTAGTATCAAGAGGACCAGAATCCTCAATTTCTAATGCAATTAGGACTTTAAGTAAAGAACGAATAAATTCCATTTTAAATAAATATGAAGATTTATCAGCATCAACCTCTGAGACAGAATCCTCTGAACCAGAAGAACCATTATCAGAATCAGAATGATGATGTTCATTTAAAAATTCATCTGAAAAATGAGAAGTTTTAAAAGACTTTTTACGTTTACTAGAAGGAAGAATAACAGACATAGCCTTCTTAATGGATTTAGAAACAAAATCTCTTATGTTATCAGGAACACTTTGAGTATTAGATGTTGACGGAACAGCAACAGGTAATGTAACAGTACTAAAGGAAATATTATCTGCATTAACAAGTTTGTCATGACAAACAGTACAAACAACAGCTGGAGGAACAGATACCATAAGTTTACAGCAGATACACTTAGCTTTGGTAGCTCCAGCACCAGGCAGCGATTTTCCAGAAGTATCTTCTGACTCAGTTTCAACGTGGGACATCTTGCAATATGTAATAGAAAAAACAACATATAAAGCAAAATTGATCAAATTCCTTAAATGACAGTTTCAGGAATGGGAAAAAAAATGCCAGTTAACAAGCTTCTAGCAACCAGAAGCAATAAATAATGAGACTTAAATAATGTGGAGACAATAGTGACGCCCCATATTTTTTTAGCGCCAAAAATGACGCCCACATTATTTGGCGCCTAAATGCTTTTGGCGCCAAAAATGACGCCACATCCAGAACGCCGACACTTTTGGCGCAAAAGAACGTCAAAAATGATGCAACTTCCGGCGACACGTATGACGCCGGAAACAGAAAAAACATTTTTGCGCCAAAAAAGTCCGCGCCAAGAATGACGCAATAAAATGAAGCATTTTCAGCCCCCGCGAGCCTAACAGCCCACAGGGAAAAAGTCAAATTTTAAGGTAAGAAAAAAATTGATTTATTCATATGCATTATCCCAAATATGAAACTGACTGTCTGAAATAAGGAATGTTGAACATCCTGAGTCAAGGCAAATAAATGTTTGAATACATATATTTAGAACTTTATAAAAAAGTGCCCAACCATAGCTTAGTGTCACAGAAAAACATAATTTATGCTTACCTGATAAATTCCTTTCTTCTGTTGTGTGATCAGTCCACGGGTCATCATTACTTCTGGGATATAACTCCTCCCCAACAGGAAATGCAAGAGGATTCACCCAGCAGAGCCGCATATAGCTCCTCCCCTCTACGTCACTCCCAGTCATTCGACCAAGAATCAACGAGAAAGGAGAAACCAAGGGTGAAGTGGTGACTGGAGTATAATTTAAAAGATATTTACCTGCCTTAAAACAGGGCGGGCCGTGGACTGATCACACAACAGAAGAAAGGAATTTATCAGGTAAGCATAAATTATGTTTTCTTCTGTTATGTGTGATCAGTCCACGGGTCATCATTACTTCTGGGATACCAATACCAAAGCAAAAGTACACGGATGACGGGAGGGATAGGCAGGCTCATTATACAGAAGGAACCACTGCCTGAAGAACCTTTCTCCCAAAAATAGCCTCCGAAGAAGCAAAAGTGTCAAATTTGTAAAATTTGGAAAAAGTATGAAGCGAAGACCAAGTTGCAGCCTTGCAAATCTGTTCAACAGAGGCCTCATTCTTAAAGGCCCAAGTGGAAGCCACAGCTCTAGTGGAATGAGCTGTAATTCTTTCAGGAGGCTGCTGTCCAGCAGTCTCATAGGCTAAACGTATTATGCTACGAAGCCAAAAAGAGAGAGAGGTAGCAGAAGCTTTTTGACCTCTCCTCTGTCCAGAATAAACGACAAACAGGGAAGAAGTTTGGCGAAAATCTTTAGTTGCCTGCAAGTAGAACTTGAGGGCACGAACTACATCCAGATTGTGTAGAAGACGTTCCTTCTTTGAAGAAGGATTTGGACACAAGGATGGAACAACAATCTCTTGATTGATATTCCTGTTAGTGACTACCTTAGGTAAGAACCCAGGTTTAGTACGCAGAACTACCTTGTCTGAGTGAAAAATCAGATAAGGAGAATCACAATGTAAGGCTGATAACTCAGAGACTCTTCGAGCCGAGGAAATAGCCATTAAAAACAGAACTTTCCAAGATAACAATTTTATATCAATGGAATGAAGGGGTTCAAACGGAACACCCTGTAAAACGTTAAGAACTAAGTTTAAACTCCATGGCGGAGCAACAGCTTTAAACACAGGCTTGATCCTAGCTAAAGCCTGACAAAAGGCCTGGACGTCTGGATATTCTGACAGACGCCTGTGTAACAAGATGGACAGAGCTGAGATCTGTCCCTTTAATGAGCTAGCCGATAAACCCTTTTCTTAACCTTCTTGTAGAAAGGACAATATCCTAGGAATCCTAACCTTACTCCAGGAGTAACCTTTGGATTCGCACCAGTATAGGTATTTACGCCATATCTTATGGTAAATCCTTCTGGTAACAGGCTTCCTAGCCTGTATCAGGGTATCAATAACCGACTCAGAAAAACCACGTTTTGATAAAAACAAGCGTTCAATTTCCAAGCAGTCAGCTTCAGAGAAGTTAGATTTTGATGTTTGAATGGACCCTGTATCAGAAGGTCCTGTCTTAGAGGTAGAGACCAAGGCGGACAGGATGACATGTCCACTAGATCTGCATACCAAGTCCTGCGTGGCCATGCAGGCGCTATTAGAATCACTGATGCTCTCTCCTGTTTGATTTTGGCAATCAATCGAGGAAGCAGCGGGAAGGGTGGAAACACATAAGCCATCCCGAAGTTCCAAGGTGCTGTCAAAGCATCTATCAGAACCGCTCCCGGATCCCTGGATCTGGACCCGTAGTGAGGAAGTTTGGCGTTCTGGCGAGACGCCATGAGATCTATCTCTGGTTTGCCCCAACGTCGAAGTATTTGGGCAAAGACCTCCGGATGAAGTTCCCACTCCCCCGGATGAAAAGTCTGGCGACTCAAGAAATCCGCCTCCCAGTTCTCCACTCCCGGGATGTGGATTGCTGACAGGTGGCAAGAGTGAGACTCTGCCCAGCGAATTATCTTTGATACTTCCATCATTGCTAGGGAGCTTCTTGTCCCTCCTTGATGGTTGATGTAAGCTACAGTCGTGATGTTGTCCGACTGAAACCTGATGAACCCCCGAGTCTTTAACTGGGGCCAAGCCAGAAGGGCATGGAGAACTGCTCTCAATTCCAGAATGTTTATTGGCAGGAGACTTTCCTCCTGATTCCATTGTCCCTGAGCCTTCAGAGAATTCCAGACAGCGCCCCAACCTAGTAGGCTGGCGTCTGTTGTTACAATTGTCCAGTCCGGCCTGCTGAATGGCATCCCCCTGGACAGATGTGGCCGAGAAAGCCACCATAGAAGAGAGTTTCTGGTCTCTTGATCCAGATTCAGAGTAGGGGACAAGTCTGAGTAATCCCCATTCCACTGACTCAGCATGCACAATTGCAGCGGTCTGAGATGTAGACGTGCAAAAGGAACTATGTCCATTGCTGCTACCATTAAGCCGATCACCTCCATGCATTGAGCTACTGACGGGAGTTGAATGGAATGAAGGACACGGCATGCATTTAGAAGCTTTGTTAATCTGTCTTCTGTCAGATAAATCTTCATTTCTACAGAATCTATAAGAGTCCCCAAGAATGGAACTCTTGTGAGAGGAAAAAGAGAACTCTTCTTTTCGTTCACTTTCCATCCATGCGACCTTAGAAATGCCAGAACTAACTCTGTATGAGACTTGGCAGTTTGAAAGCTTGAAGCTTGTATCAGAATGTCGTCTAGGTACGGAGCTACCGAAATTCCTCGCGGTCTTAGTACCGCCAGAAGGGCACCCAGAACCTTTGTGAAGATTCTTGGAGCCGTAGCCAATCCGAATGGAAGAGCTACAAACTGGTAATGCCTGTCTAAGAAGGCAAACCTTAGATACCGGTAATGATCTTTGTGAATCGGTATGTGAAGGTAAGCATCCTTTAAATCCACTGTGGTCATGTACTGACCCTTTTGGATCATGGGTAAGATTGTCCGAATAGTTTCCATTTTGAACGATGGAACTCTTAGGAATTTGTTTAGGATCTTTAAATCCAAGATTGGCCTGAAAGTTCCCTCTTTTTTGGGAACCACAAACAGGTTTGAGTAAAACCCTTGTCCTTGTTCCGACCGCGGAACCGGATGGATCACTCCCATTAATAACAGATCTTGTACACAGCGTAGAAACGCTTCTTTCTTTATCTGGTTTGTTGACAACCTTGACAGATGAAATCTCCCTCTTGGGGGAGAGAATTTGAAGTCTAGAAGGTATCCCTGAGATATGATCTCTAGCGCCCAGGGATCCTGAACATCTCTTGCCCAAGCCTGGGCGAAGAGAGAGAGTCTGCCCCCCACTAGATCCGGTCCCGGATCGGGGGCCCTCGGTTCATGCTGTCTTTGGGGCAGCAGCAGGTTTCCTGGCCTGCTTGCCCTTGTTCCAGGACTGGTTAGGTTTCCAGCCTTGTCTGTAACGAGCAACAGCTCCTTCCTGTTTTGGTGCAGTGGAAGTTGATGCTGCTCCTGCTTTGAAATTCCGAAAGGGACGAAAATTAGACTGTCTAGCCTTAGCTTTGGCTTTGTCTTGAGGCAGGGCGTGGCCCTTACCTCCTGTAATGTCAGCGATAATTTCTTTCAAACCGGGCCCAAATAAAGTTTGCCCCTTGAAAGGTATATTAAGTAATTTGGACTTAGAAGTTACATCAGCTGACCAGGATTTTAGCCACAGCGCCCTACGTGCCTGAATGGCGAATCCTGAGTTCTTAGCCGTAAGTTTGGTTAAATGTACTACGGCCTCCGAAATGAATGAATTAGCTAGTTTAAGGACTCTAAGCCTGTCCGTAATGTCGTCCAGCGTAGTTGAACTAAGGTTCTCTTCCAGAGACTCAATCCAAAATGCTGCCGCAGCCGTAATCGGCGCGATGCATGCAAGGGGTTGCAATATAAAACCTTGTTGAACAAACATTTTCTTAAGGTAACCCTCTAATTTTTTATCCATTGGATCTGAAAAAGCACAGCTATCCTCCACCGGGATAGTGGTACGCTTAGCTAAAGTAGAAACTGCTCCCTCCACCTTAGGGACCGTTTGCCATAAGTCCCGTGTGGTGGCGTCTATTGGAAACATCTTTCTAAATATTGGAGGGGGTGAGAACGGCACACCGGGTCTATCCCACTCCTTAGTAACAATTTCAGTTAGTCTCTTAGGTATAGGAAAAACGTCAGTACTCGCCGGTACCGCAAAGTATTTATCCAACCTACACAATTTCTCTGGTATTGCAACAGTGTTACAATCATTAAGAGCCGCTAAAACCTCCCCTAGTAATACACGGAGGTTTTCCAATTTAAATTTAAAATTTGAAATATCTGAATCCAATCTGTTTGGATCAGAACCGTCACCCACAGAATGAAGCTCTCCGTCCTCATGCTCTGCAAGCTGTGACGCAGTATCAGACATGGCCCTAGTATTATCAGCGCACTCTGTTCTCACCCCAGAGTGATCACGCTTGCCTCTTAGTTCTGGTAATTTAGCCAAAACTTCAGTCATAACAGTAGCCATATCTTGTAATGTTATCTGTAATGGCCGCCCAGATGTACTAGGCGCCATAATATCACGCACCTCCCGGGCGGGAGATGCAGATACTGCCACGTGAGGCGAGTTAGTCGGCATAACTCTCCCCTCGCTGTTTGGTGAAATTTGTTCAAATTGTACAGATTGGCTTTTATTTAAAGTAGCATCAATACAGTTAGTACATAAATTTCTATTGGGCTCCACCTTGGCATTGGAACAAATGACACAGGTATCTTCCTCTGAGTCAGACATGTTTAACACACTAGCAATAAACTTGCAACTTGGTTACAATCTTATTTAACAAAAACGTACTGTGCCTCAAAGAAGCACTAAACGATTAAATGACAGTTGAAATAATGAACTGAAAAACAGTTATAGCATCAATCCTTAAAAACAACACAACTTTTAGCAAAGGTTTGTTCCCATTAGTAAAGTAACAATAATTAAATTTGAAAATAAAAATTACAGAGCAACGTTTTTAATCACAGTCAATATATATAAGTCTCACAGCTCTGCTGAGAGAATCTACCTCCCTCCAAAGAAGTTTGAAGACCCCTGAGTTCTGTTAGAGATGAAACGGATCATGCAGGAAATACAAGAGTAACTGACTGGAAATTTTTGATGCGTAGCAAAGAGCGCCAAAAACGGCCCCTCCCCCTCACACACAGCAGTGAGAGAGAAACGAAACTGTCACAATTAAAACAAGCAACTGCCAAGTGGAAAAATAATGCCCAAATATTTATTCACTCAGTACCTCAGAAAATGCAAACGATTCTACATTCCAGCAAAAACGTTTAACATGATAAATACCTATTAAAAGGTTTAGTGTACTTTTAACAGAGTAATTCCGGTGAAATACCATCCCCAGAATACTGAAGTGTAGAGTATACATACATGTCATTATAACGGTATGGCAGGATTTTCTCATCAATTCCATTCAGAAAATAAAAACTGCTACATACCTCAATGCAGATTCATCTGCCCGCTGTCCCCTGATCTGAAGCTTTTACCTCCCTCAGATGGCCGAGAAACAGCAATATGATCTTAACTACTCCGGTTAAAATCATAGTAAAAACTCTGGTAGATTCTTCTTCAAACTCTGCCAGAGAGGCAACAACACGCTCCGGTGCTATTGTAAAATAACAAACTTTTGATTGAAGTTATAAAAACTAAGTATAATCACCATAGTCCTCTCACACATCCTATCTAGTCGTTGGGTGCAAGAGAATGACTGGGAGTGACGTAGAGGGGAGGAGCTATATGCGGCTCTGCTGGGTGAATCCTCTTGCATTTCCTGTTGGGGAGGAGTTATATCCCAGAAGTAATGATGACCCGTGGACTGATCACACATAACAGAAGAAATAAGACTTACTTACCCCAGAACACTCATCTACATGTTGTAGAAAGCCAAACCAGTACTGAAACGAAAATCAGCAGAGGTAATGGTATATAAATAAGAGTATATCGTCGATCTGAAAAGGGAGGTAAGAGATGAATCTCTACGACCGATAACAGAGAACCTATGAAATAGACCCCGTAGAAGGAGATCATTGAATTCAAATAGGCAATACTCTCCTCACATCCCTCTGACATTCACTGCACGCTGAGAGGAAAACCGGGCTCCAACCTGCTGCGGAGCGCATATCAACGTAGAATCTAGCACAAACTTACTTCACTTGTAAAACTGATTTGTGGGTGTGGTGAGGGGTGTATTTATAGGCATTTTGAGGTTTGGGAAACTTTGCCCCTCCTGGTAGGAATGTATATCCCATACGTCACTAGCTCATGGACTCTTGCTAATTACATGAAAGAAATATATATATATATATATATATATATATATATATATATTTATATACACATACACACATACATATACCCAATTCTGCCACAAAACCTTCCTTTCATTATTAAACCTCTTTCTCTAAATATAACAAACCATTTATTTTCAATAGAATTTCATGTGTTATGCACAGTAGCAAGTTATAATCATTTACTTCAGGTCTCAAACAGCGCTACATTTTAAGCTGTATTTTGGCTTGTGCACAAGTGTAACACTCAACTCACCACTTGTAAAATAAGAGCAAAGAGCACGCTAATAGCACTCTTGATTGCACTCAACCAGTAATTTATGCTTAAGTGCTTTGAAAGTTTGATTGTTATAAAAATGTTGCATTCTTTTGCAGTCCATAAACATACCCATTTTATCTGTTCTCTTGTGGTATGTTAAAGGGACTGTCATATTTATGTCATGCCTATGAAAGTGAATTATTTACACGTTATTTTACACGTTTAAATATTGCATGTACAAAGTTTATATCAAAGTGATTTATTTTGGTTTTTAAGCTAACAGCAAGTGCAGTGGTAGTAAAATAATGCCATATTGATAAAGGGAATTTGTGTAAAAATCACAAAAAAACAAAGGTGAGTGTACACAAAGGATCTTGAAAGTGGTAGTATGCCTAACCCCTTTAAAGACCAACGACGTACCCTGTACGTCACCAGTCTTTCTATGGGGGGGTGCTTTTTGATAGCTATTTTAACAAGCCTGCAGGAGGGAGGGAGGGTCTAATAGTGCTGTCTTGCTGCTCGTGGCAAGACCAGCGCTATAGCAACTAGTGTACGTCGCCAATCGTTAAAGGGATAGTCTAGTCAAAATTAAACTTTCCTGATTCAGATAGAGCATGCAATTTTAAGCAACTTTCTAATTAACTCCTATTATCAAATTTTCTTCGTTCTCTTGGTATCTATATTTGAAAAAGCAGGAATGTAAGCATAGGAGCTGGTCCATTTTTGGTTCAGCACCTGGGTAGCGCTTTCTGATTGGTGTCTAAATGTAGCCACCAATCAGCAAGCCCTAACCAGGTGCTGAGCCAAAAATTCAAATTCAAATAAAGAGACTAAGAAAACAAATAAAAATTGATGATAGGAGTAATTTAGAAAGTTGCTTAAAATTGCATGCTCTATCTGAATCATGAAAGTTTAATTTTGACTAGACTATCCCTTTAAGGGGTTAAAGGGACTTCCTTAGACAAACATTTTTAGATGGACAAAAATAAATATATTAGGGTCTATTTTTTCTCCCTATTCTGAACAAACATACATTTACTTAACCTTTTCTCATGCAAATCATTTCTAACATTATAGGGAAGCTAGAAACCAAATTAAACATTCATGATTCAGATAGAACATGCAGTTTTTATGCACACTTTGAGGCACCAGCTACTACTGAGAATATGAAAAAGTTCACAGTGTGTATATATGTGTGTGATTGGCTGATGACTATCACATGATAAAGGAGGCCAGCAAATTAAAGTAAATTTTGAAATTTGTCCAAAAAAAAAAATTGCTCAATTTAAGTGAGTAATATATTGTCCCTTTTATTTACTTGGTTATGCTATTCTACAGCATTTAATGACCTTTAAAGATAGAAAATGTTGAATATTTCCATTAAATAACACATTGAATAGTTGTAGGTTCCTTCTTATTAATAATACATTTGTGTTCTATTTTCCATTACTCTTATCTAAAAAGAAATTTTGTTGTTTCGCCTTTAATTAATCTATTATACTTCTAATTTGCTCTCTTGAAAATTCCAGATATAAAATACACATTGATTTGCAAATCTCATAAAAATGATCAGATTATGGGGATGTTGGAAAGTTAGATTAACTCTATAATTTGCATTCTGTTCAAATATGCATTTATGTCATACTCGCGTGTGTGCAGCATCAGTGTACAAATAATTAAAAACATCCTTAAAGGGATATGAAACCCCCAATAAGAGTAAATTAGAATGTTGCTTAAAATTGCATGCTCTGAATTATGTAAAAAAAAAATTAAAGTTGCATATCCCTTTAATGCAGGTGCCAAATAAAATTTCTCACACAAAAAATAAAAAGTTTAATCTAGCAAATTGTGGTGATAGTACTATGTAACAAGCATCAGAAGTTTATATATATATATATATATATATATATATATATATATATATATATATAAAATATGTCTTCGTAAAATGTAACGGGCTTTACATTTTATATCATGGACTCTTACCACCTGTACAAAAGAAATGTCAAAATTCAACTTACTTGTGTTGTGGTAGTAGTAGTCTGAATTTTCTTTATCTCTTTGCCAAGCTCTCGCCCATCATCAGACCTCTCTGTATCGGATACTGTGCTACTTGCATCCATATTTACTATGGATTTACTTCCAGAAGATTCCGTTTCAAGAGTTGTGGCTGCCATTTGAGCATACTCAAGTCCTTTGGAAGAAGAAGCCAGCTCCCGGTCAGTGAGGCTACTCAAGCTATCAGCTGTTGTATGAATTTTGAAATCCTTCTCACCAATTACAGCTGATGCACATGTCAAGTCTACACCACCAGTCATGTGAGCCAGTAAACCAAGGTCATCATTAACACCAAGGTGTACATGTGAATCCTGGACATTTGCAATAGTAAGATGATTACCACTAGTTAGTTCAGGTAAAAGTTTATCCTCAGAATGTGTCATCTTTTCAAAAAGAAATGAGGTATTATTGGGAGTGGTTTGGTCTTTATCATCAGCTAATGTGATGAGAGGACCATCTTTTTCTTCACTTTCCTTTATAATGCCAACACTGTCATGAACATTATTTTGAAGCTTTTCAACAGCTGCACTATATACATTATCTAGTAATGATTCTACCTCAACAAGAGCACCATTTTCTCCACCGACTAAGGTCTCTGGAGATAAATCCAAGTCATCAAGTTTTACTTCTGTAGCTTCTACCTTTTCGGCCTTAATGTCAACTAAGAGATCATGAACTTCTACCCTAACTCCAGCTGTTGGCCTATCAGAACTTACAAGAGCATCATCAGAAATTTTAGTTGCCATTAACAAATCTCTGGTGTCTGTATTGACTGGATAATCCGTTTCACTTTCTGGACTTTGACTCTGTGAGAGATCTTCTATTTCTCTGATTTCTAGTCCACCTTTAGCAGCTACGGCCTGAGATGAGAGCCCCGAGATGGTGCTAACATTGCCTTTCTTTCCCTTTTTGATGTTTTCCTCTTCTTGTCTTTGATATTCTTCATACATTTTAGCCAAATACTCCTTGTGAGCTTCATAAGTAACCTTAAGAAAAACATACATAAAAAAGTTCACATGCACAAGAAAGTATAAGAAACATATATGTGTGTTTGCATTGTTTATTTTTCACACATTGGTAAACTGATCAAGCATATTGGGCCAGATTACAAGTGGCGCATTAACAATTACGGGCAAGCAATAAGGTTTTATTGCAGCTGTTTGCACGTCTGGTTTCCTGTTCGTATTACAAGTTAAAAGTAATTGTGATTGCTTGAGCGCAATCGTGATTTATGCTAGAATGATTACCATGTCGTCAGAGCTCTGGTTAACTGTTTTGTAGAAAAAAAGTGTCCCAAAATATCAAAAATACATTACAAAGTACAGTTACAATCATAATAGCACCATCCTTTAAAAAAATATTGCACACAAAAGTTATAAGTGCTCAAAGACATGAAGTCTCAGGTGTTAGAAAAAAAAAGTAGGTAAAGGGCTTTAACAGAGATACATACAAATATATGTCTAAAGATGATTATGTATCTATGTATATATATATATATATATATATATATATATATATGTTTATTGTGTGTGTACATATTTATTTATATGTGATGTGTGTGTGTGTATATGTATATATATGTATATATATATATATATATATATATATATATATAAAATAACTCATTGTGTAGTTCATTAACAAATCTAGACAGGCCCAGAGGCTTGTTTTCCCACAGAAAACCTCTGAATTACATTGTTTCCAATGCAGCAAAGGATTCTGGGTAAGATATGCAAATTAAGTACACAATGACACACCTTTTTACTTCAGTTTGCTTTTCAGCAGGTTCCCTTTACGCCAAAGTATCGCTGTTCACACAGCTTATAAACTGATGAGTGGCAAAAACCATGAAACAGTCTGTCCTGGGATGGTTATGAATCACTGCACTAACCCTAGCTAAGTTTATAAGCTGTGTGAACAGCGATACTGCTGCATGGAAACAATGTAATTCAGAGGTTTTCTGTGGTAAACAAGCCTCTGGGCCTGTCTAGATTTGTTAATGAACTACACAATTAGTTATTTTTTCTATATTTTGTGCGTAGTGGAGGATTTTAAACTCGCCTTTTATCTCCCCCTTTTATCTCCCCTATTAATATATTATATGTGATGTGTATGTGTCTATATATAGCATATATTTATGATATCTATATATATATGTGTGTGTGTGTGTAAAAGCATATTTATGCAATATTCATGTTTAATAAAGTGTTATACTGTGTATTTACTGTAAATATTTCACATTCCAATGTTCTGCACATAAAATAATATGTTAGATATATGTAGAAATTAGTATTTATGAATAAATTGAACATATTCTTCTATGTGAAGAACACCGGAATGTTGTTGCATTTTAGAGTATGGGATCAGTTTTGCATGCGGTTACGGTGTTTTTTTCCACTTTTTTTTCTCCATTGACTTCTATGGGGAAATACGCCATCGCACCCACAATATCCTAAGTTCAGCTTTTAACACTCGCCTGGTTAGCGGGAATAGCGAAAACAGTTTACTTTCAACTTATAATACGAGCGCAACCCAAAGCGCAGTTAACGCTCGAGTGGGAGTGTTAAATAGCGATACACTTGTGATCTAGCCCTATATAAGTAACAAAGATTGTTAGGGCATTAATGTATAAAAACAACTTCATTATTTTTTTTCAAGCACACAACATTTTAACTGTATTACTATAATTTGGAGGTAATAACAATTCCTTCCTGCCTGTATTTTAAAAATATAATCTTCATCACTCAAGAGAAATTACTTGTTTGGGTATTATCTGTATACAAATGCCATTCTGCCACAAGGCACAAAACATCCCATAAAAATTATAGTAATTGTCCACATTATGGTTTTTCAGAAAAATATGTAGACAATTATTTCCTTGAAGAGGCTGAGTAAACTTTGATCCATTCATTGATGAAAATGTGCACTCAGATTTAATTGCATTCAGGGTTAAACAGCACAGTGTTTTCCTTTTTTGTGGATGACAAGAATGAGCCAATTAAAGACATTTAGGTAATTATCAGCACAACAAAAGACATATACAGTTAAAAGTAAAGCTAGCTGCTTGCCTTAAAAATAGAGAGCTTTATCTCTAGCAAATAGAAACAGGATAATTGTAAATATACCTTATTACATAATGATGTTTTGGATGAAAACATTGCTTTAGATTACCTTAGTTTTTAAAGGGATATGGAAAAGTGTATTAACTGCTTTAACCATAACCATCTATCTCCCTATACATCAATCTCTCTCTCTCTCTCTATATATATATATATATATATATATATATATATATATATATATATATATATATATATATATATATATATATATATATATATATATATATATATATATATATATATATATATATATATATATATATTTATATTAGGGCTGTGCGATATGGGTAAAAATTATTTTTTAAAATATCTGTTAAACATACATTTCTCAATATAAAATGCATTAAATGTTTAACAATAAAAAAAATGCAATTAAATCGCACAGCCCTAATATATCTATATAATATATCCATCTCTATCTCTATATCTATCTCTGTCTATCTATATCTCTATCAAAATATATATCTATTCATCCATCTCTCTATATCTCTATTTTCTCTCTATCATCAAAAAACAGAATTTATGCTTACCTGATAAATTACTTTCTCTTACGGTGTATCCAGTCCACGGATTCATCCTTACTTGTGGGATATTCTCATTCCCTACAGGAAGTGGCAAAGAGAGCACACAGCAGAGCTGTCCATATAGCTCCCCCTCAGGCTCCCCCCCCCCCCGTCATTCGACCGACGGTTAGGAGAAAAAGGAGAAACCATAGGGTGCAGTGGTGACTGTAGTTTTACAAAAATAAATTTGAACCTGACTTAATTGCCAGGGCGGGCCGTGGACTTGATACACCGTAAGAGAAAGTAATTTATCAGGTAAGCATAAATTCTGTTTTCTCTTACATGGTGTATCCAGTCCACGGATTCATCCTTACTTGTGGGATACCAATACCAAAGCTTTAGGACACGGATGAAGGGAGGGAACAAGTCAGGTAACCTAAACGGAAGGCACCACTGCTTGCAAAACCTTTCTCCCAAAAATAGCCTCCGAAGAAGCAAAAGTATCGAATTTGTAAAATTTGGCAAAAGTATGCAGTGAAGACCAAGTCGCTGCCTTACAAATCTGTTCAACAGAAGCCTCATTCTTGAAAGCCCATGTGGAAGCCACAGCTCTGGTGGAATGAGCGGTAATTCGTTCAGGAGGCTGCTGTCCAGCAGTCTCATAAGCCAATCGGATGATGCTTTTCAGCCAGAAGGAAAGAGAGGTAGCAGTCGCCAGAATAGACAACAAACAAGGATGATGTTTGTCTGAAATCTTTAGTTGCTTTTAAATAGAATTTTAAAGCACGAACCACATCAAGATTGTGTAACAGTCGTTCCTTCTTAGAAACTGGATTAGGGCACAGAGAAGGAACAATGATTTCCTGGTTAATATTCTAATTAGAAACCATTTTTGGAAGGAAACCAGGTTTGGTACGCAAAACAACCTTATCTGCATGGAACACCAGATAGGTTGAATTACACTGCAAAGCAGACAATTCAGAAACTCTTCGAGCAGAAGAAATAGCTACTAAAAACAAAACTTTCCAATATAATAACTTAATATCTATGGAATGAAAAGGTTCAAATGGAACCCCTTGAAGAACTGAAAGAACTAAATTTAGACTCCATGGAGGAGCCACAGGTTTATAGACAGGCTTGATTCTAACTAGAGCCTGTGCAAACGCCTGAACGTCTGGTACTGCTGCCAGACGCTTGTGTAACAGGATAGACAGAGCAGATATCTGTCCCTTTAAGGAACTAGCTGACTATCCCTTCTCCAATCCTTCTTGGAGAAAAGACAATATCCTTGGAATCCTAATCTTACTCCACGAGTAACCCTTGGATTCACACCAACAAAGATATTTCCACCATATCTTATGGTACATTTTCCTGGTGACAGGCTTTCTGGCCTGGTTCAGAGTATCTATAACTGATTCAGAGAACCCACACTTAGCTAGAATTAAGCGTTCAATCTCCAAGCAGTCAGTTGCAGAGAAACTAGATTTTGATGCTTGAATGGACCCTGTATTAGAAGATCCTGCCTCAATGGCAGGTTCCATGGTGGAACCGATGACATGTCCACTAGGTCTGCATACCAAGTCATGCGTGGCCACGCAGGCGCTATCAGAATTACCGAAGCCTTCTCCTGTTTGATTCTGGCTACTAGCCGAGGGAGAAGAGGAAACGGTGGAAAGACATAAGCTAGACTGAAGGACCAAGGCGCTACTAGAGCATCTGTCAATGCCGCCTTGGGGTCCCTGGACCTGGATCCGTAAAGGGGAAGTTTGGTGTTTTGACGGGACGCCATCAGATCCAATTCTGGAATGCCCCATAGCTGGGTCAGCTGAGCAAAAACCTCCGGGTGGAGTTCCCACTCCCCCGGGTGAAATGTCTGACGACTCAGAAAATCCGCCTCCCAGTTGTCTACTCCTGGGATGTGAATTGCAGATAGGTGGCAGGAGTGATCCTCCGCCCATTTGATGATCTTGGTTACTTCCTTCATCGCTAGAGAACTCTTTGTTCCTCCCTGATGATTGATGTACGCTACAGTCGTGATGTTGTCCGACTGAAATCTGATGAATTTGGCCTCCTCTAGTTGAGACCATGCCTGGAGCATGTTGAATATCGCTCTCAGTTCCAAAATGTTTATCGGGAGAAGAAATTCTTCCCGAGACCATAGGCCCTGAGCTTTCAGGGAGTCCCAGACCGCACCCCAGCCTAACAGACTGGCATCGGTCATGACAATGATCCACTCCGGTCTGCGGAAGCACATTCCCTGAGACAGGTGATCCTGAGACAACCACCAGAGAAGAGAATCTCTGGTTTTCAGGTCCATTTGTATCTGAGGAGACAAATCTGTATAATCCCCATTCCACTGTTTGAGCATGCACAGTTGCAGTGGTCTGAGATGAATTCGGGCAAAAGGGACAATGTCCATTGCCGCAACCATTAATCCGATTACCTCCATGCACTGAGCTACAGAAGGCCAAGGAATGGAATGAAGACCTCGGCAAGTAGTTAAAAGCTTTGACTTCCTGACCTCTGTCAGAAATATTTTCATTTCTACCGAGTCTATTAGTGTTCCCAGGAAGGGAACCCTTGTGAGCGGGGACAGAGAACTTTTTTCTACGTTCACCTTCCACCCGTGAGACCTTAGAAAGACCAGAACAATGTCCGTATGAGCCTTGGCTCTGTGAAAAGACGACGCCTGTATTAAGATGTCATCTAGGTAAGGTGCTACTGCAATGCCCCGCGGTCTTAGTACCGCTAGAAGGGACCCTAGCACCTTTGTGAAAATTCTGGGAGCAGTGGCCAACCTGAAAGGAAGGGCCACAAACTGGTAATGCGTGTCCAGAAAGGCGAACCTTAGGAACTGATGATGATCTTTGTGGATATGAATATGTAGGTACGCATCCTTTAGATCCACGGTAGTCATATATTGACCTTCCTGGATCATCGGTAAGATTGTCCGAATGGTTTCCATTTTGAATGATGGAACTCTGAGGAATTTGTTTAGAATTTTTAGATCCAGGATTGGCCTGAAAGTTCCTTCCTTTTTGGGAACTACAAACAGGTTTGAGTAAAAGCCCAGTCCTTGTTCTGCAATTGGAACTGGGTGGATCACTCCCATCTTTAGAAGATCTTCTACACAGCGTAAGAACGCCTGTTTCTTTGTCTGGTCTGAAGACAAACGAGAAATGTGGAACCTTCCTCTTGGAGAAGAGTCCTTGAATTCTAGTAGATACCCCTGAGCAACAATTTCTAATGCCCAGGGATCTGGAACATCTCTTGCCCAAGCCAGAGCAAAGAGAGAAAGTCTGCCCCCTACTAGATCCGATCCCGGATCGGGGGCTACCCCTTCATGCTGTCTTGGTAGCAGCCGCAGGCTTCTTGGCCTGTTTACCCTTGTTCCAGCCCTGCAAAGGCTTCCAGGTTGCTTTGGGCTGGGAAGCGTTAACCTCTTGCTTTGCGGTTGCAGAGGTTGAAGCAGGTCCGCTCCTGAAGTTGCGAAAGGAGCGAAAATTTGCCTTGTTTTTGGCCTTAAACGGTCTATCTTGTGGAAGGGCATGGCCCTTCCCCCCAATGATATCCGAAATAATTTCTTTCAACTCTGGGCCGAATAGGGTCTTTCCCTTGAAAGGAATATTTAGTAATTTGGTTTTGGACGACACGTCAGACGACCACGATTTGAGCCAAAGCGCTCTTCGCGCCATAATGGAAAAACCAGAATTTTTTGCCGCTAACTTAGCAAATTGTAAAGCGGCATCTGTAATAAAAGAATTAGCCAGCTTTAGAGCATGAATTCTATCCATGACTTCGTCATATGAAGTCTCCCTCTGGAGCGACTCCTCCAGCGCCTCAAACCAAAAAGCTGATGCAGTAGATACAGGAATAATGCAGGCAATCGGTTGAAGAAGGAAACATTGTTGAACAAATATTTTCTTTAGTAAACCTTCTAATTTTTTATCCATAGGATCTTTGAAAGCACAACTGTCTTCTATTGGTATGTTTGCGCGCTTGGCTAGTGTGGAAACTGCTCCCTCTACCTTAGGGACTGTCTGCCACGCGTCCCGCCTGGGGTCAGTTATGGGGAACATTTTCTTAAAGATGGGGGGGGAACATTTTCTTAAAGATGGGGGGGGGGAACAAAAGGTACACCTGGTCTCTCCCACTCCCTAGTCACAATATCCGCCACCCTCTTCGGGATCGGAAACGCATCAGTGTATACAGGGACTTCTAGAAACTTGTCCATTTTACACAATTTTTCTGGGACCACCATGGGGTCACAATCATCCAGCGTAGCTAAAACCTCCTTAAGCAGTACGCGGAGGTGTTCCAGCTTAAATTTAAACGCTAAGGAATCTGAATCTGCCCGCTGAGAAACCTTTCCTGTGTCAGAAATTTCTCCCTCGGACAGTACATCTCTCACTGCCACTTCAGAGTGTTGTGAGGGTACAACAGATAAATCATCCAAAACTTCTGATTGCTCATCCACTGTTCTTAAAACTGAGCTATCACGCTTTTTAGGAAAAACTGGCAGTTTGGATAGAAATGCCGCAAGGGAATTATCCATGACTGCTGCTAATTGTTGTAATGTAATAGGGGTCAATGCGCTAGAGGTACTAGGCATCGCTTGCGCGGGCGTAACTGGTGTCGACACATGGGGAGAGGAAGGAGGACCTTCGTTATCTTCCGTTAAAGAATCATCTTGGGCTACATTTTTAAGTGTCACTGCATGGTCTTTAAAATGTTTAGATACCTTAGCACACTTTAAACACAA
Source organism: Bombina bombina (assembly GCF_027579735.1). Classification (NCBI taxonomy): domain Eukaryota; kingdom Metazoa; phylum Chordata; class Amphibia; order Anura; family Bombinatoridae; genus Bombina; species Bombina bombina. The sequence goes on from NC_069501.1 coordinate 1,101,446,798, forward strand.
ATGTAAAGGGGGTACCGCCATGGCTATTAAACACATAGAACAAGGTCTATCTGTAGGCTCAGACATGTTAAACAGACTTAGACAGCACTCAAATACAGTAAAATACAATTTTTGAAAAAACGGTACTGTGCCTTTAAATAATAAAAAGCGCACACTTTTTTTACTAAATCTCCGAAAATCATCCAATCTTTATGAAATTTTCACCATATGATCCTAATGCTTTGAAATGATTGCACAGTAAATATCAAGTCAATTAACCCCTTACTGCCCAAACCGGAGCAAATTAAAGCTGGCAACCAGTTAGCAAACTACAGCACCATGCCACAGCCTCTGCTGTGGCCCTACCTTCCTTGGGGATTAGTTTTGATAGAAAATAAGCCTCTCTGAAAGTCCTCAAGTAATCTTTGGACTCTTCACATGGAGCTGCATGAAGCAGTCTGTAAAATCAACTGCGCAACTGAGGCGCGAATTTCAGGCCCCCTCCCTCTTCACTCTGGAGTTGTGGGGCCTTCCCAAGCCAAAATAGGTGTCTAAATATATGCCATGCGGAATAAACCCCAAAAAAAGTGTTTCAAATGTAATATAAACTTGTATAAATATCAGATTTTTGTAAAAAAATAATCGATTGCCCCTTAACAGTGTCCACCAGTGTTTTGAGCCCTTTTAAATAAGCCTTCCTTCTATACTAAGTCTCAGAATATGGCTTACCTTTCCCACATGGGGATCCTTGTCAGTCTTCTAGCATTACTAAGTCTTGACTAGAAAAAATGACTGAAACATACCTTAAAGCAGTTAAGCCTGCAAACTGTTCCCCCCAACTGAAGTTTTCTGGTACTCAACAGTCCTGTGTGGGAACAGCAATGGATTTTAGTTACAACATGCTAAAATCGTTTTCCTCTCAGCAGAAATCTTCATCACTTTCTGCCACAGAATAAATAGTACAAACCGGCACTATTTTAAAATAAACTTTTGATTGAAGAAATAAAAACTACAAATCTAACACCACATTCACTTTACCCTCCCGTGGAGATGCTACTTGTTAGAGCGGCAAAGAGAATGACTGGAGGGGCGGAGCCTGAGGGGGAGCTATATGGACAGCTCTGCTGTGTGCTCTCTTTGCCACTTCCTGTAGGGAATGAGAATATCCCACAAGTAAGGATGAATCCGTGGACTGGATACACCATGTAAGAGAAAACATCTTATCTCCAAGTAATATATAACACAGAAGTATAGCAATAATAAATTATTTTTCCTCCCTTATCACATATAAAAAGATTCCGCACCTACATGTCACCTGCTGCATAAATGTGCCTTTGCTGTATAGTTATTTGAGGGATTTATAGTTCTGTTCTTTTCATATATTAAACTATATGCTACTGAGATCTGGAACTACCAGTTACATGTTAAGAGCTGATGGAGTTTTGGCTGCGGTGGGTGCATAGTTCAAATGAAAAAATTATACTTTTCCAGAAAGAACTATTTGCAGAATGAAAGTATTTGTACAGTGTCTCTTTAATTTTACCAACCCATGTAGACAAGCTATGTAAGCAAGCTGAAAAAATGTCACAGCTCTAGTTTTTACAATAAACACAATTAAGCTGAGGTTACATATGTCTATGACTGAGGAAATGCACTCGATACAAGATATTTTAAACCTGGAATTTGAAAAACAAAATAAATAAATCCATAGCAATATATAGCTTTCTTTGGCAGCCTAGGAATTAAACCAAAAAGTGCATTGTCATTTATAAACATAGCGTTAAACAACACAATCCACAAGATAACACCAAATTGATATGTATAGATTCTGTACCATGAATGTATTTTTACCTGTTTAAAAAGATTTACAAGTAAAGAGTGCTAACTACCTTAGAATGGGCTATAGAGAGAGTATCAACCCAGACTCGCCAGCCTCCCCATTCATATTTTATTGCGTGATACAGAAGTATTCTGAATATGTTGTACACCATCTCTGTAATCTTCTGTTCTTCTGAATTCTTGGGATTTATATAGCCAAGTGAAAACATCCAGTCTTGCCATACGGAACACTGAAGAAGACATCTAAATGGACAGATATATGAAAATGTAATAACTTTTAGAAAAACAACCTACAGCAGCATGTAACACATAATGGAATATTAAACACCTCTTTTATAGGATACAGCCTAGGGGCCAATAAACATCAGGAATTTGGGACATTAAAATAAACAGATCCTGTATACATAAACTAATTTTAATACTAATATACCACTAAAAACAAACACATTGTACAGCTTTTACGAACTGACAAAATACTTGAATATTGTGGGACAGTAACTTTTTCAATTAATTAATAAAAAAATATATATAGGCTGTTTTGTAGGCGATTGTGATCATATTTCGGTTTTCTAAGATGGTATTGTCTATGTATGGTGACATTTTTTTTTTATTGTACCCCTTATAAAAAATGTTCCCTGTTTTATCTAAAAGATGTTACAAAATGTATCTCTGTTTTTTGTTTTTGAAAACTGAATGTTCCTGTTCGGAATAAACCATTTATTGTTCTGTGGGAGTCCATTTAGACAGTGAGTAGCAGTGTTCCAGAACTTAGTACACAGTCTCCCACTTCCTGTTAGTTTCACTTTGCATTCTAACAGCTTTTACGTAACCTTTGTTTCGTATAAAAAAAAACAACAAAAAAGAAACAAACAAGCATGTTTAACTGCTGTTCTTTCATATACAGGCGAGAAACATACAAGCATCATTTAAGGAATGATGCTTAAAGGGACATTAAACCCAACAATTTTCTTTCATGATTTAGATAGAAGTAAATTGGAATCTTGTTTAAAATTGTATTCTCTATTATCTAATTAGCTTAATTCTTTACATATTCTTTGTTTAAGAAATCGCAATGCACACGGGTGAGCCAATCACACGAAGCATCAATGTGCAGCCACCAATCAACAGCTACTGAGCCTATCTAGATATGCTTTTCAGTAAAGAATATCAAGAATATTAAGCAAATTAGATAATAGAAATTAGAAAGTTGTTTAAAATCGCATGTTCTTTCCAAATCACAAAAGAAAAAAAACTGGGTTTCATGTCCCTTTAATGCTACTGCGGTACAAGTGTATGAAAGAGTGGAATTTGAACAGTTGACAGTTATGTGCTATAAAGCTGGAGTGCTTACTTGTCAAAAAGCCCTACATGTAAAGTAAAGAAATGCTAAGGGCGAATGTTGCTTTGATATTTAATGCTGTCCACAAAAAGAGCTTTCCGCTCCGGACTGGCTGCAGGCATAGTCCCAGCCAAACAGACTGGTGCTAAAACAAAATTCCACTATAGCTAACTGTGCCTTTGGCATTTTAAATACTTCAAGCACATATATTTCACAAATGAATGGTTTGTTTAGCAGCAATTCTTTAGTGATTCAGATAGAAAGTTGCTTTAAATTGCATGCTCTAACTTACTCCTATTATCAAATGTTCTTCTTTCTCTTGCTATCTTTATATGAAAAGCAAGAATGCAAGCTTAGTAGCCGGCCCATTCTTGGTTCAGCACCTGGGTAGCGCTTGCTGATTGGTGGATAAATGAAGCAACCAATCAGCAAGCACAACCCAGGGTGCTGAACCAAAAATGGACCAGCTCCTTACCTTAGATTTCTGCTTTTTTAAATAAAGATAAAAAAAGAACAAAGAAAAATTAATAATAGGAGTAAATTAGTGTAAAATAGCATGCTCTTTCTGAATCATGAAAGAAAATAATTTGGTTTAGTTTCCCTTTAAAGTGCAGCTTTTTTTTGTAGCAACTTCTGTTCCCTTAAAGGGACACTGTACACTAGATTTTTCTTTGCATAAATGTTTTGTAGATCCATTTAAATTGCCCATCTGCGAGTGTTTTTGTAAAAACAAAATGTATGCTTACCTGATAAATTTCTTTCTTTCTGGACATGGAGAGTCCACGTCGTCATTCCAATTACTAATGGGATATTCAACTACTGGCCAGCAGGAGGAGGCAAAGATCACCCCAGCAAATCTGTTAAGTGTAACTTCCCTTACCCATAATCCCCAGTCATTCAGGCAAAGGAAAATGGAAAAAAGAAACACAAGGGTGAAAAGGTGCCTGAGGTTTACTAAAAAAAACAGCTGAATTATAATTAAAAAGAGGGCGGGTCATGGACTCTCCATGTCCGGAAAGAAAGAAATTTATCAGGTAAGCATACATTTTGTTTTCTTTCCTATGACATGGAGAGTCCACTACACCATTCCAATTACTAGTGGGAACCAATACCCAAGCTAGAGGACAAGGAATGAACAGGGAGAGAGAACAAGGTAGGAGGACCTAAACAGAAGGCACCACGGCTTGAATAACCCTTCTCCCAAAAGAGGCCTCAGCTGGGGCAAAAGAAACAAATTGCAAAATTTGGAAAAAGTATGCCAAGAGAACCATGTTGTCGCCTTGCAAATCGGTTCCACAGAAGCTTTATATTTGAAAGCCCAAGCTGAGGAGATAGCCCTAGAGTAAAGAGCCGAAAGTCTCAAGAGGCTGCTGTCCAGCAGTCTCAAAAGCAAAGCAAATCAGACTGCTTAAACAGAAGGATAAAGTAGTAGAAGAAGCCCTCTGACCCTTATGTTTTCCTGAGAAAACAGCAAAAAGGGCAGAAAATAGCCTAAAATCTTTAGTAGCTTGAAGGTAAAACATTAGAGCACGTAAAACATCCAAGTTATGAGAAGAAGGATTAGGACAAAAAGAAGCAACTACAATTTCCTGATCAATGTTTCGATCTGACACTACCTTTGGGAGAAACCCCAATTTAGTACGAAAGATCGCCTTATCTGCATGAAAAATAAAGGTACGGGGAATCACAGCGCAGAGCAGAAAGCTCAGAACTTTGCAAGTGGAAGAAATAACAAGGAAAAACAAAACCTTCCAAGATAACTTTATAACAACAACATGAATCGGCTCAAACGGAGCCTGCTGCAAAACTTTAAGAACTAGGTTAAGGCTCCAAGGAGGAGCAACAAGTTTAAACACCGGCCTGATTCAGACCAGGGCCTGAACAAAAGCTTTTACATCTGGAAAATCTGCCAGATGTTTGCAAAAGAATAGACAGAGCAGAAATCTGAACTTCAGAGTACAGACTCTCAAACCTTTCTGCAGACCATCTTGAAGAAACAATAACATTTCGGGAAACCTCAACTGATTCAAGGAGAAACCTATAGCTTTGCATCAAAAAAAGTATTTACACCATACTTTATGGTAAATCCTGCGAGTAACAGGTTTACAAACCGGAAGCATAGTATCAAAGACCGCTACCGAAAAAATCATGTCTGGACAGAACCAGGCGCTTAATCTTCAAGCAGTCAGTTTTTGAGAATCCAGATTTGGATGGACGAATAAACCCTGAATTAGAAGGTCCTTCCTCAAAGGAAACTCTGAGGAGGAATAGATGGCATCTTCAACCAGATCTGCAAACTAGATTACAATCACAGACGCTCTCTCCTGATGGATAGGAGCAAAGACTCATGGAAGGAGAGCAAACGGAGGAAACAGGTATGCTAGAATGAAAACCCCAAAGAACCGTTAGAGCATCTATCAGGGTGGCCTGAGGATTTCTTGACCTTGAACTGTACTTTGGAAGCTTGGCGTTCTGACGCGACGCCATTAGATCCAACTCCGGAACCCCCACCTGAGTCTTATCCTGGAGAACACTTCCAGGTGGAGAGCCCACTCCTCCCGGAAGAAAAGTATGTCTGTTCAGAAAATCCGCCTCTGTTTAGAAAATACTGTCAACATACAGCAGAAAATTATTAAAGTAAATAGAATGCTTATAGCAATCTCTATCCAATGGTTTACTTAGGATACAATTACGATCTCTCTGAGGGATGATAATCCCAGGCAAAAACATTCCTTAAAAAAGGGACAGAAAAAAATACATCATAAGTGGTACAGACAAACACACTATAATGTAAATAAAATACAGTATAAATTCAATCATGAAAGACAACATGATTATGAACATGAAAATTGTCTACATCTGAAAGAATAAAGACCTATAGAGATGCCTTAATACTGTACTTAATCAGAACGATAACTAATTAAACATGTCTTAGTAAAATGTTTAAATAGAATTAATGGAGAATATCATTAATAGCCAATATATGGCAACAAACATCCCTTATGAGTTAAAAAAAATTCTGATTTAAAAAGAAAAGTACAAATTCTTTGTCTTAAAAAACAAACCATTTGTACAACAAACCAGTCTATGAAGGACTGTCTAAAACAGTACTGCCCCCATGACCGCAAAAAGCCCTCACAGAAGGCACTAATTTATTAGCAGAAGAACTAAAAGTGAAATATACAGTCTATGCCTCATATCTAGTTCTAATGAGACACCGCTATGGACAGAGGGCAAGAATACTCATCCTGAGGGATCTGAGCTTCCTCACTGTCCAAAGCCCACATAAAGCGCTTCCAGTCGCTTAACAGGGGAGTAGAGACGATATCCAAGACGCAGCTCTGTACAGTCTCAATGGACCAGCCCTCAACAGCGGTTCTAACCAGGGCAACAATTCGCTACCTAAAGGCTTCAGCCCATAGGAGTAGTAGCCGCTGAGAAATACAATCTCAAGACAATTAAAGGAAATAAAAACACACTAGGATCAATAGTAGCTAAAAGACAATAACTTACATTTGTCTGAGCGGGAAGTGTAGTTGAAAATGTGCACCATCGCCGAAAACTAAAATGGCGGTGTCCTCAGCTTAGTCTACGAGGAAAAATAAAGCTATTCACATAAAGCCTATTTCCTCTTTAGCATACCAAACGACTTACTAAGCGGTTGTTCAGGGACACACACTTGAACCCCTTGAGCAAAACATAAGCTGAGATAGCAAACAAATAAGCGGCCGTACGCCGCGATAAGCCTCCTTGATCAGCCTTTCACTGAAGTGGCTGAATAAAAACACAACCGTGCTATGACAGGAAAAATAGAAATTTGTAAAAGTGACTTAAATAGGAAGCTGAAAATACAATATTAAACTGTACCTCGGCACTCTGCATACCCCAGCGCTACATACTGTGAGCCGCAAAAAGGGGTGAATGACGTTCTATGCCCCAGCGCCATGACTACACCGGCCCTAGATAAAAACGCAAATGCGGCCCTGAATACCATTCTGCAGACTCAAGTACCTCATACTGTCTGCTGCGAAAGGGCTAAACTGAGCACTGCGTATGCGCAGTTAAATATCGCCATCAGTGCCCTAATGGTGACTAGCTTACAACATACACAAACTCAGAGGCGTTACAGCCTCTTAAAATACAGAGTGTTACACAGAAAAATGATGGCATACACCAGCGTCCTTTACACTGTAAAGTCAAGCTGCTCTCAATGGATTGATATCCCCAGACTGGGATATAGCTAAAAATCCTAGACCCCTCTTTTATATCAGGGTAATGGAGGTGACAGCAGTCACTGATAACGGCCCCTCTATCCCTGATGGCAGTAACAGCATACCTGCCAAGGGAAGGGATAAGAAATAAAAAATTACTTACTGTCCAGGGTTCTCACTGTGGAGCAGACACAAAACATCCCAGTCTGTCAACCTCATCCACCATCTGATGAGGGTAGAACAAAAAAGAACAGAGTAACTAACTCTGGCTTTCTGCAAATGGGTAACAAAGTGTTAAAAGTAAAGCAAAGACTACCTTGCCGCCTTTTAACTGCTAAAAGCCACCACTACTCTTACTAAAGAGATTGACATGGACACAGCTAAACCCCAATCCTTGCTTGCAGGGAAAAGTACCCATTAAAGGATTAAATATCTTCAGACACCAACTTCGCACATCCTCCATTGACAGAGGCAAAGAGAATGACTGGGCATTATAGGTAAGGGAAGTTGTACTTAACAGCTTTTGCTGGGGGGCCCTTTGCCTCATCCTGCTGGCCAGGAGTTAAATATCCCACTAGTAATTAGAATGATGTTGTAGACTCTCCAAGTCATAGGAAAGAAAATGTATAGTTTTGCTTATTTTTAAATAACATTCTGCTGATTTTGAGACTCCTAACCAAGCCCCAAAGTTTTAAACGTATACTGATGTCTACAGACCCCAGCTTGCTTCTGTTGGTATAATGGGTCTTTTCATATGCAGGGGAGTGAGGAGGTAGGAAAGGTCTGCTCTCAGTCCTATTCAATGGGTGTTCCAGTCTAACCTAATAAAAGGTTTTATACTGGATTTTTATATCAGTATCTGTGCACATTCTTCTTTATAGTAGTGTCTATTACATGCAGTTATATGGAAATTGGTGTATACTGCCCCTTTAATAATGAACCAACTCTTGCAAACTAAGGGCGCAATATCTACATGTAATCTGAATTTTGCAAATACATTAAAAAAAAAAAAAAAAAAAAATACAATTTGGGTTATAGTCATTAAATTAGAGTAGTTAGCTTCCAAGTCTTAAAGTCAGACAGCCTCAGAGTATCGCCAATTATGTCAACTTTTACACATCTTTATTTGATTACAATGACTCAACTAGGTTTCAACCAGAGATTTTTAAAACAAGTACAGAATGAATATATTAAAAATAAATTTAATATATACTAGTGAACTAGAAATGACTAATTACACTTAAAGCAAGATATTCACTGCAAGTTTTGTTCACTTTTTATTTCTAAGTTACTCGTAAGTTAAGACTTTTTTTTAATTATAGCACAGTGCAGAGTTTTTGTTAAAACATAAAACACAATCTCTCATTTTTAAACTTATAAAAACAAAATTTAAGCTTACTTGATAAATTAATTTCTTTTGGAATGATGATGGTCCAGTCTTCCATAACATATGGGATATATTTCCCGCCACTAGGAGGAGGTCAAGAACCCATATCAGAGCTTAAAATCCCTACTACCTCTCATCACTTTCTTAGTTTAACGTATAGCCGAGTAGAGAACAGGAAACATATAAATAAGAAAGACAAAGCAGGGTTTATCGAGGTGTCATTAGAACTGTTGCCCAAAAATTTAAACGGACAGGGCCTTTGGACCATCATTATTCTGAAAGAAAATAATTTATCAGGTAAACAAATTTAGTTTTCTTTCGTAAAATTATGATGGTCCATAGTCCTCCATAACATATTGGATTAATAGCCAAGCTGATTGTCTATGTTACGGAAAAGGAAGGACCATTTGTTTGGCAGTTCTTATTTAGCTGACACTGTGGCCTGAAGGTCTTCCTGCCAAAAGCTGCCTGTGATAAACTCTGAAAAAAGTACACAGATAAGACATGTTGCAGTTTTGCAAATCTGCTCCAAAGAAGGTAATCATTAAAAAACCAACCTTGTTGCATAAAAAAGAAAAAGCTGTAATACTCTTAGAAAGGCCTTCCCAACGTCAAGAAAGTCTTGAATCCCTTTTTGTGCGTTAATAGGTGAATACTAGCTTAGTAGCTTTCTGCCCCTTACTAGATTAGTAGTGGGGACAATAATAGAAGTTTATCTGAAATCTTTTAGTTGCTTGAAGCATTTACTAGTACTACAATCAGATTATGTAATATCCTCTACCCAGAGTTAGCAGGATCTGAACACAATGAAGGAACCACCTCTTGATTGGTAGGAAGAAAATCATATTTAGTACAAACTTATAGCCTTCACCTTGTGAATAGTGAGAAATGTAGCATCACAAGACAATTTAGAAACTCTATATGCAAAAGAGATTGCTAATAGAAAGAGTACTTTCCCATATAATAGTCAATATCAATGAAATGCAATGGTTCAAGAGAAGATCCTTGTAATATAGAGAAAAGTAAGTTCAGATTCCAGGATGGAGAAATAGGTTCCATCAGTGGCATAATTCTAACTAACGCCTGAACCATAAGACTCACCACCTCCATGCACTGAGCTACCAATGGATGAAGCTCATTGCAGGAAGAGAACCTCTGAATCTTAACCCCTTAAGGACTGGGCATTTAAGACAAAAAACATAATTTATGTAAGAACTTACCTGATAAATTCATTTCTTTCATATTAACAAGAGTCCATGAGCTTGTGACGTATGGGATATACATTCCTACCAGGAGGGGCAAAGTTTCCCAAACCTTAAAATGCCTATAAATACACCCCTCACCACACCCACAAATCAGTTTAACGAATAGCCAAGAAGTGGGGTGATAAGAAAAAAAGTGCGAAGCATATAAAATAAGGAATTGGAATAATTGTGCTTTATACAAAAAAATCATAACCACCACAAAAAAGGGTGGGCCTCATGGACTCTTGTTAATATGAAAGAAATGAATTTATCAGGTAAGTTCTTACATAAATTATGTTTTCTTTCATGTAATTAACAAGAGTCCATGAGCTAGTGACGTATGGGATAATGACTACCCAAGATGTGGATCTTTCCACACAAGAGTCACTAGAGAGGGAGGGATAAAATAAAGACAGCCAATTCCTGCTGAAAATAATCCACACCCAAAATAAAGTTTAACAAAAAACATAAGCAGAAGATTCAAACAAACCGCTGCCTGAAGAACTTTTCTACCAAAAACTGCTTCAGAAGAAGAAAATACATCAAAATGGTAGAATTTAGTAAAAGTATGCAAAGAGGACCAAGTTGCTGCTTTGCAGATCTGGTCAACCGAAGCTTCATTCCTAAACGCCCAGGAAGTAGATACTGACCTAGTAGAATGAGCTGTAATTCTTTGAGGCGGAATTTTACCCGACTCAACATAGGCAAGATGAATTAAAGATTTCAACCAAGATGCCAAAGAAATGGCAGAAGCTTTCTGGCCTTTCCTAGAACCGGAAAAGATAACAAATAGACTAGAAGTCTTACGGAAAGATTTCGTAGCTTCAACATAATATTTCAAAGCTCTAACAACATCCAAAGAATGCAATGATTTCTCCTTAGAATTCTTAGGATTAGGACATAATGAAGGAACCACAATTTCTCTACTAATGTTGTTGGAATTCACAACTTTAGGTAAAAATTCAAAAGAAGTTCGCAACACCGCCTTATCCTGATGAAAAATCAGAAAAGGAGACTCACACGAAAGAGCAGATAATTCAGAAACTCTTCTAGCAGAAGAGATGGCCAAAAGGAACAAAACTTTCCAAGAAAGTAATTTAATGTCCAATGAATGCATAGGTTCAAACGGAGGAGCTTGAAGAGCTCCCAGAACCAAATTCAAACTCCAAGGAGGAGAAATTGACTTAATGACAGGTTTTATACGAACCAAAGCTTGTACAAAACAATGAATATCAGGAAGAATAGCAATCTTTCTGTGAAAAAGAACAGAAAGAGCGGAGATTTGTCCTTTCAAAGAACTTGCGGACAAACCCTTATCTAAACCATCCTGAAGAAACTGTAAAATTCTCGGTATTCTAAAAGAATGCCAAGAAAAATGATGAGAAAGACACCAAGAAATATAAGTCTTCCAGACTCTATAATATATCTCTCGAGATACAGATTTACGAGCCTGTAACATAGTATTAATCACGGAGTCAGAGAAACCTCTATGACCAAGAATCAAGCGTTCAATCTCCATACCTTTAAATTTAAGGATTTCAGATCCGGATGGAAAAAAGGACCTTGTGACAGAAGGTCTGGTCTTAACGGAAGAGTCCATGGCTGGCAAGATGCCATTCGGACAAGATCCGCATACCAAAACCTGTGAGGCCATGCCGGAGCTATTAGCAGAACAAACGAGCATTCCCTCAGAATCTTGGAGATTACTCTTGGAAGAAGAACTAGAGGTGGAAAGATATAGGCAGGATGATACTTCCAAGGAAGTGATAATGCATCCACTGCCTCCGCCTGAGGATCCCGGGATCTGGACAGATACCTGGGAAGTTTCTTGTTTAGATGAGAGGCCATCAGATCTATCTCTGGAAGCCCCCACAATTGAACAATCTGAAGAAATACCTCTGGGTGAAGAGACCATTCGCCCGGATGCAACGTTTGGCGACTGAGATAATCCGCTTCCCAATTGTCTACACCTGGGATATGAACCGCAGAGATTAGACAGGAGCTGGATTCCGCCCAAACCAAAATTCGAGATACTTCTTTCATAGCCAGAGGACTGTGAGTCCCTCCTTGATGATTGATGTATGCCACAGTTGTGACATTGTCTGTCTGAAAACAAATGAACGATTCTCTCTTCAGAAGAGGCCAAAACTGAAGAGCTCTGAAAACTGCACGGAGTTCCAAGATATTGATCGGTAATCTCACCTCCTGAGATTCCCAAACTCCTTGTGCCGTCAGAGATCCCCACACAGCTCCCCAACCTGTGAGACTTGCATCTGTTGAAATTACAGTCCAGGTCGGAAGAACAAAAGAAGCCCCCTGAATTAAACGATGGTGATCTGTCCACCACGTTAGAGAGTGCCGAACAATCGGTTTTAAAGATATTAATTGATATATCTTCGTGTAATCCCTGCACCATTGGTTCAGCATACAGAGCTGAAGAGGTCGCATGTGAAAACGAGCAAAGGGGATCGCGTCCGATGCAGCAGTCATAAGACCTAGAATTTCCATGCATAAGGCTACCGAAGGGAATGATTGAGACTGAAGGTTTCGACAGGCTGTAATCAATTTTAGACGTCTCTTGTCTGTTAAAGACAAAGTCATGGACACTGAATCTATCTGGAAACCCAGAAAGGTTACCCTTGTTTGAGGAATCAAAGAACTTTTTGGTAAATTGATCCTCCAACCATGATCTTGAAGAAACAACACAAGTCGATTCGTATGAGACTCTGCTAAATGTAAAGACGGAGCAAGTACCAAGATATCGTCCAAATAAGGAAATACCACAATACCCTGTTCTCTGATTACAGACAGAAGGGCACCGAGAATCTTTGTGAAAATTCTTGGAGCTGTAGCAAGGCCAAACGGTAGAGCCACAAATTGGTAATGCTTGTCTAGAAAAGAGAATCTCAGGAACTGATAATGATCTGGATGAATTGGAATATGCAGATATGCATCCTGTAAATCTATTGTGGACATATAATTCCCTTGCTGAACAAAAGGCAATATAGTCCTTACAGTTACCATCTTGAACGTTGGTATCCTTACATAACGATTCAATAATTTTAGATCCAGAACTGGTCTGAAGGAATTCTCCTTCTTTGGTACAATGAAGAGATTTGAATAAAACCCCATCCCCTGTTCCGGAACTGGAACTGGCATAATTACTCCAGCCAACTCTAGATCTGAAACACAATTCAGAAATGCTTGAGCTTTCACTGGATTTACTGGGACATGGGAAAGAAAAAATCTCTTTGCAGGAGGTCTCATCTTGAAACCAATTCTGTACCCTTCTGAAACAATGTTCTGAATCCATAGATTGTGAACAGAATTGATCCAAATTTCTTTGAAAAAACGTAACCTGCCCCCTACCAGCTGAACTGGAATGAGGGCCGTACCTTCATGTGAACTTAGAAGCAGGCTTTGCCTTTCTAGCAGGCTTGGATTTATTCCAGACTGGAGATGGTTTCCAAACTGAAACTGCTCCTGAGGACGAAGGATCAGGCTTTTGTTCTTTGTTGAAACGAAAGGAACGAAAACGATTGTTAGCCCTGTTTTTACCTTTAGACTTTTTATCCTGTGGTAAAAAAGTTCCTTTCCCACCAGTAACAGTTGAAATAATAGAATCCAACTGAGAACCAAATAATTTGTTTCCCTGGAAAGAAATGGAAAGTAGAGTTGATTTAGAAGCCATATCAGCATTCCAAGTCTTAAGCCATAAAGCTCTTCTGGCTAAGATAGCCAGAGACATAAATCTAACATCAACTCTAATAATATCAAAAATGGCATCACAGATGAAATTATTAGCATGCTGGAGAAGAATAATAATATCATGAGAATCACGATTTGTTACTTGTTGCGCTAGGGTTTCCAACCAAAAAGTTGAAGCTGCAGCAACATCAGCCAATGATATAGCAGGTCTAAGAAGATTACCTGAACATAGATAAGCTTTTCTTAGAAAAGATTCAATTTTTCTATCTAAAGGATCTTTAAACGAGGTACCATCTGACGTAGGAATGGTAGTACGTTTAGCAAGGGTAGAAATAGCCCCATCAACTTTAGGGATTTTGTCCCAAAATTCTAACCTGTCAGGCGGAACAGGATATAATTGCTTAAAACGTTTAGAAGGAGTAAATGAATTACCCAATTTATCCCATTCCTTAGCAATTACTGCAGAAATAGCATTAGGAACAGGAAAGACTTCTGGAATAACCGCAGGAGCTTTAAAAACCTTATCCAAACGTATAGAATTAGTATCAAGAGGACTAGAATCCTCTATTTCTAAAGCAATTAGTACTTCTTTAAGTAAAGAGCGAATAAATTCCATCTTAAATAAATATGAAGATTTATCAGCATCAATCTCTGAGACAGAATCCTCTGAACCAGAAGAGTCCAAAGAATCAGAATGATGGTGTTCATTTAAAAATTCATCTGTAGAGAGAGAAGATTTAAAAGACTTTTTACGTTTACTAGAAGGAGAAATAACAGACAAAGCCTTCTTTATGGATTCAGAAACAAAATCTCTTATGTTATCAGGAACATTCTGCACCTTAGATGTTGAGGGAACTGCAACAGGCAATGGTACATCACTAAAGGAAATATTATCTGCTTTAACAAGTTTGTCATGACAATTATTACAAACAACAGCTGGAGGAATAGCTACCAAAAGTTTACAGCAGATACACTTAGCTTTGGTAGATCCAGCAGGCAGTGGTTTTCCTGTAGTATCTTCTGGCTCAGATGCAACGTGAGACATCTTGCAATATGTAAGAGAAAAAACAACATATAAAGCAAAATAGATCAAATTCCTTATAAGACAGTTTCAGGAATGGGAAAAAAATGCCAAACATCAAGCTTCTAGCAACCAGAAGCAAATGAAAAATTAGACTGAAATAATGTGGAGACAAAAGCGACGCCCATATTTTTTGGCGCCAAATAAGACGCCCACATTATTTGGCGCCTAAATGCTTTTGGCGCCAAAAATGACGCCACATCCGGAACGCCGACATTTTTGGCGCAAAATAACGTCAAAAAATGACGCAACTTCCGGCGACACGTATGACGCCGGAAACGGAAAAGAATTTTTGCGCCAAAAAAGTCCGCGCCAAGAATGACACAATAAAATGAAGCATTTTCAGCCCCCGCGAGCCTAACAGCCCACAGGGAAAAAAGTCAAATTTTTGAGGTAAGAAAAAATATGATAATTTAAAGCATAATCCCAAATATGAAACTGACTGTCTGGAAATAAGGAAAGTTGAACATTCTGAGTCAAGGCAAATAAATGTTTGAATACATATATTTAGAACTTTATAAATAAAGTGCCCAACCATAGCTTAGAGTGTCACAGAAAATAAGACTTACTTACCCCAGGACACTCATCTACATGTTTGTAGAAAGCCAAACCAGTACTGAAACGAGAATCAGTAGAGGAAATGGTAAATATAAGAGTATATCGTCGATCTGAAAAGGGAGGTAAGAGATGAATCTCTACGACCGATAACAGAGAACCTTATGAAATAGACCCCGTAGAAGGAGATCACTGCATTCAATAGGCAATACTCTCCTCCATCCCTCTGACATTCACTGTACGCTGAGAGGAAAACCGGGCTCCAACTTGCTGCGGAGCGCATATCAACGTAGAATCTAGCACAAACTTACTTCACCACCTCCCTTGGAGGCAAAGTTTGTAAAAACTGATTTGTGGGTGTGGTGAGGGGTGTATTTATAGGCATTTTAAGGTTTGGGAAACTTTGCCCCTCCTGGTAGGAATGTATATCCCATACGTCACAAGCTCATGGACTCTTGTTAATTACATGAAAGAAACGTCTCCAAAAGACCAGAGCATTTTTAGCATTTTTGCCATCACTACATTTAAACAGAAATAGAGCCCTTTTTATATTTACCTATCAAAACTATATATTTCTTTTAGTAGACAAACCAAAGTATTGATTTAGGCCCATTTTTCTATATTTCATGCCACCATTTCACCACCAAATGCGATCAAATAAAAAAATGTGTTAACTTTTCAAAATTTTAGATTCCTCACTGAAATTATTTACAAACTGCTTGTGCAATCATGGCACAAATGGTAGTAAATGCTTCTCTGGGATCCCCTTTGTTCAGAAATAGCAGACATATATAGCTTTGGCATTGCTTTTTGGTAATTAGAAGGCCACTAAATGCCACTGCGCACCACACTTTTTTTATGCCCAGCAGTGAAGCAGTTAATTAGGTAGCTTGTAGGGTAAATTTTAGCTTTAGTGTATAGATTACCCTCCCTCCTGACACATCCCACACCCTAATCCCTCCCTTTTCCCTCGTGCGGCATGCAGAAATAGCGTGATCTTGCTATTTTTAGCGAGATCACCGCAGAGAGAGGCCCAGGACAGCAGCGACGTACAGGGTACGGCGCTGGTCGTTACGGGGTTAATATTGCGAAGTTGCGACAGGAAAAAAAAGATGCATAAGGATTGAGTCTATTATGACTCCTCTAAATGCTACCCTCATAGCAGATATAAGGAGATTTAGGTACATTGATACTCCAACAATTGTCTTGAAATACAAAGTTTTGAGAGTATGAGCAACAGATGTTGACAGTGAATAAGCTTGTACTAGATATCAGCCAGATAAGGAGCAACTGAAATGTTCCGATTCTGTTCACCAGCAATATTGAATCCCACAAAGAGTGCAAACTGGCAGAGTTTTGCATTTACACAAACCTCAGGAACTGAAAACAATCCCTATGTATATGGACGTGCAAATAAGAATCTTTGAGGTCTATAATAGTCATAAAGTGACCCTTTGATAAAGGAAAACAAGGGGATGTTCCCATTAAACAAGTGGGAATCCTTACCAATATGTTTAGGGATATAAAATCCAGGACAGGACTGTAAATCCCTTTGGATAATAAACCGATTGGGGTAAAATCTATTGACCATGAGGTTACACAGGACTAGGATTAATTATGCCCCTACCCTCCAAATTCATTTAATAAATGTTGTCACTTTTAGATTGGACTGCTGGTCAATCTGCTTCAAAGAGAACAAAAACACTTAATCTCTTGAAGGACAAAGAAAACCAGTCTGGATATCCAAACTTTTTTCAGGGTAGAACCTGAAATGTAGCAACTTATACATAAGTTTATACAAAATTTAAAAAATCTGTACATGACATAAGCATCCTTATTAAAGGACTAACATATATAGACCAACAGGTACACATTAGATACTTGTAAATCCATGGCCAGAGTAAGCAAAGACTGTGTATACCAACAAAGTAAATATACAAAATGCATAGTTAATGAAAATATTCATAATTAATGTTCAGTGTCTGCATGATAAAAGTATGTGCATACATATAAATCACTTATACAATGGTATAAAAGATACCAATGGATCTTAGCTATAAAGGATATCTACAAATAGTTAAAATATTTATGACCAATGTTCAGAATCTGCATGAAAGAACCTAAGTGCATATAAATTACACATAACATAGGTATAAAGAAATACCAATAGATCTGACCTCTAAAGGATCACTGTATATAATGAAAATAATCAAGATCAAAGTTCAGTATCTGAATGAAAAACCTTTGTGCATATAAATTACACATAACCTAGGTATAAAAGAGATACCAATAGATCTTATCTCTAAGGGATCTCCACTGTTGTATTAAAAAAATGATAAATCCTGCAAATTGCAAAAGGAAATAAACATGCAGAGTACAATAAATGAAGGTATATTCCTAGAGGGGTATATAGTATAGAATTGTGTACACTAATAGCAGATGTAATGTCTTACATCCATAGAGACAGGAGTTCTGCCTGTATAAAAAATATTATTTGTTTAACAAAATAGTGTACAGAATCTGCATGATGTACATTACAATATGTAAACTGACAAAAATTCTGTTTACATCCCCTGGCAATGATGGGAGTGCAATGCTTAATTTATCAATAGCTCATATAGATATAATAAATGGTAATGGCACCATACATTATTATGTTTAGTACAATATATAATTGCACATATAATAAAAAGTTGTGAACACTGCAGATCACATAAGAATGCGCTATGGTGTACAACTGCCTAACGGTTCTAGTAAATAAACACCTTCAGAGAGGATGTTATCAATTCTGAGCCTTATGTTACCAGCACAAGAAATATTTTGCACATTTACCTCAGACAACTGAGTTAAAACCCGAGATCTACACTTACTTAGATTGGGGACAGACATAAAAAATACAGTCAATATTTAGTATATTTTATTATTAGCTTCAGGAGTAAAAACAGTATTTTTCACCATAGAATCCCCTCCGGACAGTAGACTGTTGCGGCTGATATGTATGCAAAATTAGAGGTTTCTCATTCTTACAGATTTGAGTGACCTGGCATACAGGAACATATTTGCAAAATAAACATATATATGTACAGTATATAGAGGGATATTGGTAACTGACTCCTCTATGGAAATAACAATAGAGACAGAAATAATAAACAGTACAGAGAAACCCTGGTAGAGAGCTTTCTACACTATAAAACACCCCCTCACATACTTATACACCAAGAAGATGCTCTAAAGTACCCCCTGACAACTCCTGAATGGGTACTCAAAATTTACCTGGTATTGCCAAGCACTGAAAATGAGGTTAGAATCTGTTTAGAAACAGGCGGCTGTAGCTGAAATCTAGTCACAAAGGCTCCAAATTGAGAGAGAAAAGCCTGGGAACACTGAGGGGCAGAGCTACTGCTGGGAGTAAAGCTGGAGTCTTTGCTTAATGAAAAATACACTTTGGCTGTTGGAGAATAAAATATAGTGCACCAAGCATATAAACCCTTTCTAAGGGGGGGCGGAGCTAACCGCTGAGCAGAGTGGACGTGCAGGCAGAGAGCTCATGTCTCAATTTTTATAACCCGCTTAAAAGTCAACTACATATATTATTTTGAGCACACTGGCCTGCCCTTTGAGGCACCTAGCATATCTGGGTCATATTGCCCTGTGAAATATTTTCTACTTAGACACCGTGGAGGCCGAAAGTGAACTGATGAGCCATCGGCCTAGTGGCTTGAGAAACATCTAGCACTACTTTAAGCCTGCTACCTACTAAGCTCCGGAGGGTCGGGGATCCGCAGTACGGCAGGACCAACAGAAAGATAAGTGCCGAACAAGTTCGGGTGCGACCGAGAGCCAGACACATCTCAGGAATTGACCTGGGGCCCGGTTACACTAACCCGCTTCCTACCTGCCTTTGGGTGACCGCATTGGAGGAGAGCCAGCATCCGGGAGGCAACCGGAGAGGAGCGGTCGAAGTTTGCAGGAGCCCCGGATCTTGCAGAGGCCGACATCCGCGCTACTCTTGGCGCCAAAAGCAGCCATCTTGTGAACCGGAGGAGAAAGACGCCGCAGACAAGCCCACGTGTGAGGAGGTGGAGAGGATTTCCCCGTGCATGGCTCGGTGTAGGCTGGCTTCGGTGACTCACACGCACCTCTGCAGCTAGTGTCAGCTGGACTCCCATAGAACCAGATGTGCAAACAGCCTCAGGTGAGATTCAGGCACCCCACTGGCACTTAACTTCAACACCCCAGCAAAGGCTCCTCCTATATATGCCCGCGGCACAATTCCTCCATAGCTATCCCCTACCTAGGGCTACAAGTACAAGAAGGGGATTTGTCTGAATTTGATTCCAACTGACTGTGGGAGAGTAGTTACACGTGCATACTGGGTTGCTATGGCCCCTTTCTAAGTCTCAACTTAGCATACATATACACCTGAGGAGTGAGTGCTTTACTGGCCTACCCGGTTCACCCCATAACTTGGCCTGCTGCATTCAGCGCTTTCTGACCCCGCAACAACCCATCTTCCATTGGGAGCTCAGCAAAAACTCTTTAATTCTACACTTAGGAAGCCCTGCAGATTTAAACACAGCCCTCATTCAGTCTCACCCCTCCCCCACTTGGGGCATAGGTTGAGTCACTGGGCTCAGTTGTTCTAGCCCTTCTTGCCTATGAGGGTTATTCTGTGAACTGCTACCCATTGATAGTGGGACATATGCCTGCATAATTCTGTAAAGTGTTCTGATTTGTTGCTCCAGTATTGTTGTTCTGTGTGTTAAAAGCCCACACTGCGAGTGCTCTGCTTGCAGTCAATAGGGGTTTCTGGAACTCTTTATAATACAACAAGACTGCTGCGTCATGGATTTTGTATTCAGGGTGTAGTTTCATTATTTTAACTTGCCTTTTTTTCTTCTGCAGGTACCTTGCCCCATAAGTTTGTCACGGGCCCCTAAGCCTCTCTCCCTCGTGATAGGGGAACATAGCTACACCATACAACTCTACTGGGGTACACAATATATTGCCCCACGTGAGAACCCTTCCAGACTTAACATTGGGGTATGAGATTCCCTTTACCACTAGTAACACTGTTCCCATATTGTCTAAATTAGGTGGACATTTCAGAAATTGTCTGGTAATTTAAACTTGGAGTAGCCCACTGGAAGGAACCTTAGAGTTAATGCCTACTCTTACCTAACTCTGTAGTACTGTTCACAAAACATCTGCCCGGTACTTAAACCTAGCTCTATTTTGTGCAAATAATTTACCAAACTCAGAGCCCTCTCCAAGATAACGCCTGTCTCCCACCACCATTTTTATTGACTTGCCATAGCCACAACAAGGTTTGAATAGGTAACACCACAAGTGCGCTACCAGGTTGACCTCTCCTCCAAAGGCAATTGAAATTGTTCATTTTCTTAGCTACAGGTGGGCTCCCTCGGGACTCCCCCTTTCCGGCCCAGCCTGTCTGGGTTGGTCACTTCCACTATCCCCTGTTCCCTGAGTCTTGAGGGGACCCTCTCAACCTTTGTTGGGTTTTAGGACTCTCGTGCAGTGTCCGCCACGGAACGTTCAAGTTGTACAAAATATAGTAGTCTAAAAATACTGTAAAGTAGATTGTAAGTAGGGCACCCTTCCGGACCCCGCTTTAAATTAGTAGCCCCACTCCTATTCCCCCTTCCCTCGAGACGTGTCCCTTCCCTGGGGTGAGGGGTAGATGTCCAGATAACCCCACCTTTCTCACATTCCTTGTGTTGACCTATATCTGCCTATTGACTCTCTTCACCTGTATAGGCTCTACTGGAGCCTACTGTTTAAAAGGGTAGACAAAAGTTGGTACTTATACTTAATATGTGACAGTTATATTTAAGTTGACACTCAGCCCCGCTCTATAGATATTAGAGGAATGCTTGTTACATATATGTGATGCACTCACTTTCCTTTTCAGCAAAACTATACGTGTTTTTTTTCCTCTCTTTTTTTGGTACATAGAGCTTCGGGTTCATTATTCTTTATTGACTTTTTTACCAGCCAATCTTCTCAATATGCCACATTCGGCTAGGAGACTTCCTTTGTCAGCATCGAAATCTAAAAAGACAGTATATGACCATTTTACACAGCAGCCTAAAGGCCTAAACATGGAATTCCAAAGAGAATTAAGCGATTCTGATTCTCAGGATGAAGAGTCTCAATCCAGTATTCACTCAGCGTCTGCTTCCCAGCACTTCATTACTGAAACAACGTTGAAGAAAATGTTAGCCTCGCAGACCAAATTCATAACGCAGGAGATACAACATAGGAAAAAGGAGATCTCCGAAATTGGTGAAAGAGTGGATTCATTGGAACGGAAACAGGATGATATCTTAGTGGATCAGTATAACCTCCTCTAATTCTCAGAAAATCTAGCGGAACAAATCTCTCAATTAGAACTCAAGCTAGCCGATATTGAAGACAGATCCAGACGTAACAATATCAGATTTCGGGGGATTCCCGAGTCAATCTCTCCAGCTGAGCTACAGGAGTTCTTGCTGGATTTGTTTCGTGACCTGACAGGTACTCCTGAAGGTTTAACTAGTACCATTGAACGGGCACATAGGGCACTTCGCCCCAGGACTGTGGCCTCTGATAAGCCAAGGGACGTAATAGTCTGCTTTGACAGCTTCCTGTATAAGGACAAACTGATCCAAGCGGCCTTTAAAAAAATGCCTCTCAGTGAGAGATTTAAAGTTATACAGCTCCTCCCTGATCTCTCGTCTCACACTCTCCAACAAAGGAGGCAATTCCAGCCTATCACTGTTGCTCTGCGTAAGAATAATATAAAGTACAGGTGGGGATACCCTACCAGGCTCATCATCGCTAAGGACAATCAAACCTTTGTGGCTGCAACATTAGCCCAGGGCCTCTCTTTACTGACGAGTTGGGGGCTTCGTCCTGAACCCCCTTCACAACGAGACCCTCCTCATCCTAAGCTTCGTGCCACTGCACCTGAGTGGACAGTCAAAGACCAAAGAGTTAAAAGAGCAAAGACACTTCAACCTACAGAAGCTTGTTGACCTTACAAAGTTGCGCTTTGCCCCACTTTCTGAAGGCTCGTTTTACCATTGAAATGGTACAGGTCTGAAATTGCTCTATGTTCTCTGTTTGTATTCTTTCTAAAGTTTTGCTGATTAAGTTAAGATTTATGGTTATTTAATTATATTCAAGTATATGTATGTTACAGAGCAGGGCTGATGATGTTTTCAGTCTCACACACTTTGGTTCACTACTTAAAAGTTCTCCGCCCCCACTAAGAAGTCCACGTCAGGACTCTTTGAGGTGGATTACTTCCACCACATTATTGGGTACTCTCCTTGTGCCCAACCTATTTACCCATTTCTCTATCCCAATCCCCTTTCTCTACCCCCCGGTTCCACTACATAAGCTAGGGCAATTAACATAGTCTCTTCCCTCATCTCCCTCTACCTGTTATGCCCACTATCAGGTTACTAACCCACAATGTAAGAGGCCTCAACTCCCCCCATAAACGAAGTCTTTTACACAGATCCCTAAAACACCACAACCCTGATGTTGTATTTCTTCAGGAAACTCACTGGCTAGACAGTGAACCCCTCAAGCTTACTTCCAAGACATATACACATGTTGAAATGGCCTCTTTTGCTAAAAAAGGCCAGAGGGGTTGCGATACTACTGCATAAGCGTCTTGCCTTTGAACTGATACAAGTCATCAGAGCTCCTCAAGCGAGATATGTCATACTTGTAAATTAAACCATGTAACTTATATCTGGCCTCTATATATCTACAAAATACCAACCAGCCAAGATACCTCAAACACATTCTTCATGTCCTAGCGCAGGTCCAACAGGGTAGGGTCCTCATAGCTGGGGACTTTAATATGGTATGGGACCACACAATTGATAGAAAAACCACTTCTAAGACTATAGCGCCCTCCCCAGCCAAACAGTTATCCAGCAAATTCCGACAAATAATGGCCGGCTCAGGCCTTTACGATATTTGGAGAGCCCTCCACCCGCAGGACCATGACTACACGCATTTTTCGCATCCGCACAGACTATACTCTAGATTAGACTACATATTCTCCACAGCTGACTCACTTGACCTAGTCACGCAAGCCAGAATATCCCTCTGCGCCTGGTCTAACCACAACCTAGTCCAGACTGACATAAGCTCCACCAACACCACTCGCTTGAGACCCAAATGGCGCCTGCCCCACCACATCCTAGATGACGTACCCTTCAGAGAGGAACTACATAGAGACATCACTCATTACATTCAAGCCACTGACAATACCTCAGTTAGGGATGACACCTTATGGGGTGCAGCCAAAGCCACGATTAGAGGACTCCTTATCAACAAACAGGCACACCTTAGAAAACAGGCACACCTTAGAAAACAGGCACACCTTAGAAAACAGGCACACCTTAGAAAACAGGCTGGACTTACCCTCTCACAGGCCCATATTAAATTGAGACAGCTAGAAGAACATAATAGAAGATCTATTAGAGCAGACATTACTTCTCAAGTCATTATGGTTAAGAACCACATTTCTCAGCTTAAGCTCCGCAGAACTCAGATCAACCTCACCAAACTAAAGCATATGTTTTATTATAAAAGCAATAAGGTTGAAACCTTGCTAGCTAACAAAATTAGAAATAGGGCGGGGGCATCACGAATCCACTGTATAAGAACCCCAGATTCCCTTCTTCAGATCCCGTCTCAGATAGGTGAGGCATTTGCCGACTATTATACTAAATTATATAATATAGCCACATCCAAGTCGCCTAGGTCCACCCCTCAGGACGTTCTGCAGGCCTATCAGGAGACCCTGTCGCTTCCCACACTCGCCTCAGAACAGCGTGACCTTTTAAGCTCCCCCTTCTCGCTTTCGGAGATTCTGAGGGTCATCAGAAATGCGAAATCTTTTAAGTACCCTGGTCCAGATGGCTACCCGGTACACTTCTACAAGGTCTTCGCTAGAGAACTTGCCCCTTTGCTACTCAAATTCTATAATTTAGTCAGAAAAGAAGGCCACTTTCGGAAGGAATTTTTAGAAGCTAATATAGTTACCATTCTAAATCCAGACAAGGACCCAACCCTCTGTGCCAGTTATAGGCCCATCTCTTTGATAAATACTGACATTAAGTTAGAATCCAAGGTACAAGAAGAAAGCAGGCACTGCAACGAAGGTTCCATATAAGTAAAAAAACAGAATTTATGTTTACCTGATAAATTACTTTCTCCAACGGTGTGTCCGGTCCACGGCGTCATCCTTACTTGTGGATATTCTCTTCCCCAACAGGAAATGGCAAAGAGCCCAGCAAAGCTGGTCACATGATCCCTCCTAGGCTCCGCCTACCCCAGTCATTCGACCGACGTTAAGGAGGAATATTTGCATAGGAGAAACCATATGGTACCGTGGTGACTGTAGTTAAAGAAAATAAATTATCAGACCTGATTAAAAAAACCAGGGCGGGCCGTGGACCGGACACACCGTTGGAGAAAGTAATTTATCAGGTAAACATAAATTCTGTTTTCTCCAACATAGGTGTGTCCGGTCCACGGCGTCATCCTTACTTGTGGGAACCAATACCAAAGCTTTAGGACACGGATGAAGGGAGGGAGCAAATCAGGTCACCTAAATGGAAGGCACCACGGCTTGCAAAACCTTTCTCCCAAAAATAGCCTCAGAAGAAGCAAAAGTATCAAACATGTAAAATTTGGTAAAAGTGTGCAGTGAAGACCAAGTCGCTGCCCTACATATCTGATCAACAGAAGCCTCGTTCTTGAAGGCCCATGTGGAAGCCACAGCCCTAGTGGAATGAGCCGTGATTCTTTCGGGAGGCTGCCGTCCGGCAGTCTCGTAAGCCAATCTGATGATGCTTTTAATCCAAAAAGAGAGAGAGGTAGAAGTTGCTTTTTGACCTCTCCTTTTACCGGAATAAACAACAAACAAGGAAGATGTTTGTCTAAAATCCTTTGTAGCATCTAAATAGAATTTTAGAGCGCGAACAACATCCAGATTGTGCAACAAACGTTCCTTCTTTGACACTGGTTTCGGACACAGAGAAGGTACGATAATCTCCTGGTTAATGTTTTTGTTAGAAACAACTTTTGGAAGAAAACCAGGTTTAGTACGTAAAACCACCTTATCTGCATGGAACACCAGATAAGGAGGAGAACACTGCAGAGCAGATAATTCTGAAACTCTTCTAGCAGAAGAAATCGCAACTAAAAACAAAACTTTCCAAGATAATAACTTAATATCAACGGAATGTAGGGGTTCAAACGGAACCCCCTGAAGAACTGAAAGAACTAAGTTGAGACTCCAAGGAGGAGTCAAAGGTTTGTAAACAGGCTTAATTCTAACCAGAGCCTGAACAAAGGCTTGAACATCTGGCACAGCTGCCAGCTTTTTGTGAAGTAACACAGACAAGGCAGAAATCTGTCCCTTCAGGGAACTAGCAGATAAACCTTTTTCCAATCCTTCTTGAAGGAAGGATAGAATCTTAGGAATCTTAACCTTGTCCCAAGGGAATCCTTTAGATTCACACCAACAGATATATTTTTTCCAAATTTCGTGGTAAATCTTTCTAGTTACAGGCTTTCTGGCCTGAACAAGAGTATCGATAACAGAATCTGAGAACCCTCGCTTCGATAAGATCAAGCGTTCAATCTCCAAGCAGTCAGCTGGAGTGAAACCAGATTCGGATGTTCGAACGGACCCTGAACAAGAAGGTCTCGTCTCAAAGGTAGCTTCCAAGGTGGAGCCGATGACATATTCACCAGATCTGCATACCAAGTCCTGCGTGGCCACGCAGGAGCTATCAAGATCACCGACGCCCTCTCCTGATTGATCCTGGCTACCAGCCTGGGGATGAGAGGAAATGGCGGGAACACATAAGCTAGTTTGAAGGTCCAAGGTGCCACTAGTGCATCCACTAGAGCCGCCTTGGGATCCCTGGATCTGGACCCGTAGCAAGGAACTTTGAAGTTCTGACGAGAGGCCATCAGATCCATGTCTGGAATGCCCCACAGCTGAGTGACTTGAGCAAAGATTTCCGGATGGAGTTCCCACTCCCCCGGATGCAATGTCTGACGACTCAGAAAATCCGCTTCCCAATTTTCCACTCCTGGGATGTGGATAGCAGACAGGTGGCAGGAGTGAGACTCCGCCCATAGAATGATTTTGGTCACTTCTTCCATCGCTAGGGAACTCCTTGTTCCCCCCTGATGGTTGATGTACGCAACAGTTGTCATGTTGTCTGATTGAAACCGTATGAACTTGGCCCTCGCTAGCTGAGGCCAAGCCTTGAGAGCATTGAATATCGCTCTCAGTTCCAGAATATTTATCGGTAGAAGAGATTCTTCCCGAGACCAAAGACCCTGAGCTTTCAGGGATCCCCAGACCGCGCCCCAGCCCATCAGACTGGCGTCGGTCGTGACGATGACCCACTCCGGTCTGCGGAATGTCATCCCTTGTGACAGGTTGTCCAGGGACAGCCACCAACGGAGTGAGTCTCTGGTCCTCTGATTTACTTGTATCTTCGGAGACAAGTCTGTATAGTCCCCATTCCACTGACTGAGCATGCACAGTTGTAATGGTCTTAGATGAATGCGCGCAAAAGGAACTATGTCCATTGCCGCTACCATCAAACCGATCACTTCCATGCACTGCGCTATGGAAGGAAGAGGAACGGAATGAAGTATCCGACAAGAGTCTAGAAGTTTTGTTTTTCTGGCCTCTGTCAGAAAAATCCTCATTTCTAAGGAGTCTATTATTGTTCCCAAGAAGGGAACCCTTGTTGACGGAGATAGAGAACTCTTTTCCACGTTCACTTTCCATCCGTGAGATCTGAGAAAGGCCAGGACAATGTCCGTGTGAGCCTTTGCTTGAGGAAGGGACGACGCTTGAATCAGAATGTCGTCCAAGTAAGGTACTACAGCAATGCCCCTTGGTCTTAGCACAGCTAGAAGGGACCCTAGTACCTTTGTGAAAATCCTTGGAGCAGTGGCTAATCCGAAAGGAAGCGCCACGAACTGGTAATGCTAGTCCAGGAATGCGAACCTTAGGAACCGATGATGTTCCTTGTGGATAGGAATATGTAGATACGCATCCTTTAAATCCACCGTGGTCATGAATTGACCTTCCTGGATGGAAGGAAGAATAGTTCGAATGGTTTCCATCTTGAACGATGGAACCTTGAGAAACTTGTTTAAGATCTTGAGATCTAAGATTGGTCTGAACGTTCCCTCTTTTTTGGGAACTATGAACAGATTGGAGTAGAACCCCATCCCTTGTTCTCTTAATGGAACAGGATGAATCACTCCCATTTTTAACAGGTCTTCTACACAATGTAAGAATGCCTGTCTTTTTATGTGGTCTGAAGACAACTGAGACCTGTGGAACCTCCCCCTTGGGGGAAGCCCCTTGAATTCCAGAAGATAACCTTGGGAGACTATTTCTAGCGCCCAAGGATCCAGAACATCTCTTGCCCAAGCCTGAGCGAAGAGAGAGAGTCTGCCCCCCACCAGATCCGGTCCCGGATCGGGGGCCAACATTTCATGCTGTCTTGGTAGCAGTGGCAGGTTTCTTGGCCTGCTTTCCCTTGTTCCAGCCTTGCATTGGTCTCCAAGCTGGCTTGGCTTGAGAAGTATTACCCTCTTGCTTAGAGGACGTAGCACTTTGGGCTGGTCCGTTTCTCCGAAAGGGACGAAAATTAGGTTTATTTTTTGCCTTGAAAGGCCGATCCTGAGGAAGGGCGTGGCCCTTACCCCCAGTGATATCAGAGATAATCTCTTTCAAGTCAGGGCCAAACAGCGTTTTCCCCTTGAAAGGAATGTTAAGTAGCTTGTTCTTGGAAGACGCATCAGCTGACCAAGATTTCAACCAAAGCGCTCTGCGCGCCACAATAGCAAACCCTGAATTCTTAGCCGCTAACCTAGCCAATTGCAAAGTGGCGTCTAGGGTGAAAGAATTAGCCAATTTGAGAGTATTGATTCTGTCCATAATCTCCTCATAAGGGGGAGAATCACTATCGACCGCCTTTATCAGCTCATCGAACCAGAAACATGCGGCTGTAGCTACAGGGACAATGCATGAAATAGGTTGTAGAAGGTAACCCTGCTGAACAAACATCTTTTTAAGTAAACCTTCTAATTTCTTATCCATAGGATCTTTAAAAGCACAACTATCCTCTATGGGTATAGTGGTGCGTTTGTTTAAAGTGGAAACCGCTCCCTCGACCTTGGGGACTGTCTGCCATAAGTCCTTTCTGGGGTCGACCATAGGAAACAATTTTTTAAATATGGGGGGAGGGACGAAAGGAATACCGGGCCTTTCCCATTCTTTATTAACAATGTCCGCCACCCGCTTGGGTATAGGAAAAGCTTCTGGGAGTCCCGGGACCTCTAGGAACTTGTCCATTTTACATAGTTTCTCTGGGATGACCAACTTGTCACAATCATCCAGAGTGGATAATACCTCCTTGAGCAGAATGCGGAGATGTTCCAATTTAAATTTAAACGTAATCACATCAGGTTCAGCTTGTTGAGAAATGTTCCCTGAATCAGTAATTTCTCCCTCAGACAAAACCTCCCTGGCCCCATCAGACTGGGTTAGGGGCCCTTCAGAACCATTATTATCAGCGTCGTCATGCTCTTCAGTATCTAAAACAGAGCAGTCACGCTTACGCTGGTAAGTGTTCATTTTGGCTAAAATGTTTTTGACAGAATTATCCATTACAGCCGTTAATTGTTGCATAGTAAGGAGTATTGGCGCGCTAGATGTACTAGGGGCCTCCTGAGTGGGCAAGACTCGTGTAGACGAAGGAGGGAATGATGCAGTACCATGCTTACTCCCCTCACTTGAGGAATCATCTTGGGCATCATTGTCATTGTCACATAAATCACATTTATTTAAATGAATAGGAATCCTGGCTTCCCCACATTCAGAACACAGTCTATCTGGTAGTTCAGACATGTTAAACAGGCATAAACTTGATAACAAAGTACAAAAAACGTTTTAAAATAAAACCGTTACTGTCACTTTAAATTTTAAACTGAACACACTTTATTACTGCAATTGCGAAAAAACATGAAGGAATTGTTCAAAATTCACCAAATTTTCACCACAGTGTCTTAAAGCCTTAAAAGTATTGCACACCAAATTTGGAAGCTTTAACCCTTAAAATAACGGAACCGGAGCCGTTTTTAACTTTAACCCCTTTACAGTCCCTGGTATCTGCTTTGCTGAGACCCAACCAAGCCCAAAGGGGAATACGATACCAAATGACGCCTTCAGAAAGTCTTTTCTAAGTATCAGAGCTCCTCTCACATGCGACTGCATGTCATGCCTCTCAAAAACAAGTGCGCAACACCGGCGCGAAAATGAGGCTCTGCCTATGATTTGGGAAAGCCCCTAAATAATAAGGAGTCTAAAACAGTGCCTGCCGATATTATTATATCAAAATACCCAGATAAAATGATTCCTCAAGGCTAAATATGTGTTAATAATGAATCGATTTAGCCCAGAAAAAGTCTACAGTCTTAATAAGCCCTTGTGAAGCCCTTATTTACGATCTTTATAAACATGGCTTACCGGATCCCATAGGGAAAATGACAGCTTCCAGCATTACATCGTCTTGTTAGAATGTGTCATACCTCAAGCAGCAAGAGACTGCTCACTGTTCCCCCAACTGAAGTTAATTGCTCTCAACAGTCCTGTGTGGAACAGCCATGGATTTTAGTGACGGTTGCTAAAATCATTTTCCTCATACAAACAGAAATCTTCATCTCTTTTCTGTTTCTGAGTAAATAGTACATACCAGCACTATTTTAAAATAACAAACTCTTGATTGAATAATAAAAACTACAGTTAAACACTAAAAAACTCTAAGCCATCTCCGTGGAGATGTTGCCTGTACAACGGCAAAGAGAATGACTGGGGTAGGCGGAGCCTAGGAGGGATCATGTGACCAGCTTTGCTGGGCTCTTTGCCATTTCCTGTTGGGGAAGAGAATATCCACAAGTAAGGATGACGCCGTGGACCGGACACACCTATGTTGGAGAAATATCCTTTATTTAGAAAACAGGTAAAAAAATTCCCAGCTACAAACGCTAACAAATTGGTGCGCCCAAGAAGGGCAAAATCTGACTTCTATCCCACACACTATAGAGGTGCTATTATTAATGCATATCACAAAATGGTTCAGGAAGATATCTTTGAATTGGAGACTAAGAAATATGACAATACTGCCTCTCACAATCTGTCGTATAAAGAGAAGAAAGCATTAAGATCTCTACAAGACAACCCTAATATTGTCATTAAAAATGCGGACAAGGGAGGCAGCATTGTCATCCAAGACAAAGAGGCTTACTTCACTGAAGCATATAAACAACTGAATGACACTGAAGTGTATAGACGCCTTCCAGGAAACCCCATTTTTTCCTACAAAAAGAAATTGGAAAGTCTAGTTAAGGAAGGTATTACCTTAGGCATTTTTGGTGAAGGGGATTTATCTAACTTAATTCCAGATCACCCTCTCACTCCAATTTTTTACCATGTCCCCAAGGTTCACAAGGACCCCCATACCCCTCCAGGCAGGCCCATTATCTCTGGGGTGGGGTCCCTGTTTGAGCCATTGGGGGCATGGTTAGATGAGGTTTTGCAACCTATAGCTAAAAAACAGCTTTCCTACCTCAGGGACAGTGCCCAGCTTATTGACATACTGGACACTGTGCATTGGAAGCAAGACTACACATGGGTAGTCATTGATGTGTGTTCTCTTTACACCTGTATCCCTCAAGAACTAACCCCTGGCTGGAGAATATCTTAATAACACAATTTATGCTTACCTGATAAATTTATTTCTCTTGTGGTGTATCCAGTCCACGGATCATCCATTACTTGTGGGATATTCTCGTTCCCAACAGGAAGTTGCAAGAGGACACCCACAGCAGAGCTGTAATATAGCTACTCCCCTAACTGCCACTACCAGTCATTCGACCGAAAACAAGCCGAGAAAGGAGGAACCATAGGGTGCAGTGGTTACTGCAGTTTAAATTTAAAAATTACCTGCCTTAAAATGACAGGGCGGGCCGTGGACTGGATACACCACAAGAGAAATAAATTTATCAGGTAAGCATAAATTGTGTTTTCTCTTGTAAGGTGTATCCAGTCCACGGATCATCCATTACTTGTGGGATACCAATACCAAAGCTAAAGTACACGGATGAAGGGAGGGACAACGCAGGTACTTAAATGGAAGGAACCACTGCCTGTAAAACCTCTCTCCCAAATATAGCCTCCGAAGAAGCAAAAGTATCAAATTTGTAAAATTTTGAAAAAGTATGAAGCGAAGACCAAGTCGCCGCCTTGCAAATCTGTTCAACAGAAGCCTCATTTTTAAAGGCCCAAATGGAAGCCACAGCTCTAGTGGAATGAGCTGTAATCCTTTCAGGAGGCTGCTGTCCAGCAGTCTCATAGGCTAAGCGGATTATGTTTCTTAGCCAAAAAGAAAGAGAGGTTGCCGAAGCCTTTTGACCTCTCCTCTGTCCAGAGTAGACAACAAACAAAGCAGATGTTTGACGGAAATCTTTAGTAGCTTGTAAGTAAAACTTTAAAGCACGGACCACGTCCAGATTGTGTAATAGACGTTCCTTCTTTGAAGGAGGATTAGGACACAAGGATGGAACAACAATCTCTTGATTGATATTCTTGTTAGATACCACCTTAGGTAAGAACCCAGGTTTGGTACGCAGGACTACCTTATCTGTATGAAAAATCAGATAAGGAGAATCACATTATAAGGCAGATAGCTCAGAGACTCTACGAACAGAGGAAATAGCTACCAAAAAAAGAACTATCCAAGATAAAAGTTTGATATCTATGGAATGAAGAGGTTCAAACGGAACTCCTTGAAGAACCTTAAGAACCAAATTTAAGCTCCATGGTGGAGCAACAGGTTTAAACACAGGCTTGATTCTAACTAAAGCCTGACAAAATGCCTGAACGTCTGGAACATCTGCCAGACGCTTGTGCAAAAGAATAGACAGAGCAGAAATCTGTCCCTTTAAGAAACTAGCTGACAATCCTTTTTCCAAACCTTCTTGGAGAAAAGATAATATCCTGGGAATCCTGACCTTACTCCATGAGTAACCCTTGGATTCACACCAAGAAAGATATTTACGCCATATCTTATGTTAAATTTTCGTGGTGACAGGCTTTCATGCCTGTATTAAGGTATCAATAACTGACTCGGAGAAGCCACGCTTTGATAAAATCAAGCGTTCAATCTCCAGGCAGTCAGCCTCAGAGAAATTATATTTGGATGGTTGAAAGGACCCTGAAGTAGAAGGTCCTGTCTCAGAGGCAGAGACCATGGTGGAAAGGACGACATGTCCACTAGATCTGCATACCAGGTCCTGCGTGGCCACGCAGGTGCTATCAGAATCACTGATGCTCTCTCCTGCTTGATCTTGGCAATCAGTCGAGGGAGCAGAGGAAACGGTGGAAACACATAAGCCAGGTTGAAAGACCAGGGCGCTGCTAGAGCATCTATCAGTGTCGCCTTGGGATCCCTGGACCTGGATCCGTAACACGGAAGCTTGGCGTTCTGGCGAGACGCCATGAGATCCAGTTCTGGTTTGCCCCAACGATGAATCAGTTGTGCAAAAACCTCCGGATGGAGTTCCCACTCTCCCGGATGAAAAGTCTGACGACTTAGAAAATCCGCCTCCCAGTTCTCTACACCTGGGATAGGGATAGCTGATAGGTGGCAAGAGTGAATCTTTGCCCAGCGAATTATTATTGAAACTTCTAACATCGCTAGGGAACTTCTTGCTCCCCCTTGATGGTTGATGTAAGCTACAGTCGTGATGTTGTCCGACTGAAATCTGATGTACCTCAGAGTTGCTAACTGAGGCCAAGCCTGAAGAGCATTGAATATCGCTCTTAGTTCCAGAATATTTATTGGAAGGAGAGACTCCTCCTGAGTCCACGATCCCTGAGCATTCAGGGAGTTCCAGACTGCACCCCAACCTAGAAGGCTGGCATCTGTTGTTACAATTGTCCAATCTGGCCTGCGAAAGGTCATACCTTTGGACAGATGGACCCGAGATAGCCACCAGAGAAGAGAATCCCTGGTCTCTTGGTCCAGATTCAGTTGAGGGGACAAATCTGTGTAATCCCCGTTCCACTGACTGAGCATGCATAGTTGCAGCGGTCTGAGATGTAAGCGTGCAAACGGCACTATGTCCATTGCCGCTACCATTAAGCCGATTACTTCCATACACTGAGCCACCGTAGGGCGCGGAATGGAATGAAGAACCCGGCAGGAATTTAGAAACTTTGATAACCTGGACTCCGTCAGGTAAATTTTCATTTCTCCAGAATCTATCAGAGTCCCTAGAAAGGAAACTCTTGTGAGTGGGGATAGAGAACTCTTTTCCTCGTTCACTTTCCACCCATGTGACCTCAGAAATGCCAGTATTACGTCCGTATGAGACATGGCAATTTGGAAGTTTGACGCCTGTATCAGGATGTCGTCTAAATAAGGGGCTACTGCTATGCCCCGCGGCCTTAGGACCGCCAGAAGCGACCCTAGAACCTTTGTAAAGATTCTTGGGGCTGTAACTAATCCAAAGGGAAGAGCTACAAACTGGTAATGCCTGTCTAGAAAGGCAAACCTGAGAAACCGATGATGATCTTTGTGTATCAGAATGTGAAGATAAGCATCCTTTAGATCCACTGTAGTCATATATTGACCCTCCTGGATCATTGGTAGGATGGTACGAATAGTTTCCATCTTGAATGATGGAACTTTGAGGAATTCGTTTAAGATCTTTAGATCCAAAATTGGTCTGAAGGTTCCCTCTTTTTTGGGAACCACAAACAGATTTGAGTAAAAACCCTGTCCCTGTTCCTCCTTTGGACCTGGATGGATCACTCCCATAACTAGGAGGTCTCGTACACAGTGTAAGAATGCCTCTCTCTTTATCTGGTTTGCAGATAATTGTGAAAGGTGAAATCTCCCTTTTGGGGGGGAAGCTTTTAAGTCCAGGAGATATCCCTGGGATATAATTTCCAACACCCAGGGATCCTGAACATCTCTTGCCCATGCCGGGGCGAAGAGTGAAAGTCTGCCCCCTACTAGATCCGTTACTGGATAGGGGGCAGTTCCTTCATGCTGTCTTAGAGGCAGCAGCAGGCTTTTTGGCCTGCTTACCTTTTTTCCAGGTCTGGATTGGTCTCCAGACCGTCTTGGATTGAGCAAAAGTTCCCTCTTGTTTAGCATTAGAGGAAGTTGATGCCGCACCTGCCTTTAAGTTTCGAAAGGCACAAAAATTAGACTGTTTGGCCCTAGATTTGGACCTGTCCTGAGGAAGGGCATGACCTTTTCCTCCAGTGATATCAGCAATAATCTCCTTCAAACCAGGCCCGAATAGGGTCTGCCCCTTGAAGGGAATGTTAAGTAGCTTAGATTTTGAAGTCACGTCAGCTGACCATGATCTAAGCCATAGCGCTCTGCACGCCTGTATAGCAAAACCAGAATTCTTAGCCGTTAGTTTAGTCAAATGAACAATGGCATCAGAATAAAAGAATTGGCTAGCTTATGTGCTCTAAGTTTGCCAAGTATGTCATCCAATGGAGTCGCTACCTGTAAAGCCTCTTCCAGAGACTCAAACCAGTACGCCGCAACAGCAGTGACAGGGGCAATGCATGCAAGGGGCTGTAGGATAATACCTTGTTGAATAAATATTTTCTTAAGGTAACACACCTGGTCTATCCCATTCCTTATTAATAATTTCTGTAAACCTTTTAGGTATTTGGAAAAACATCAGTACACACCGGCACTGCAAAATATTTATCCAGTCTACACAAATTTAAATGTAGAAATATTAGAATCAGGTATCTTTCCTGAGTCATTAACATCACCCACTGACTGAAGCTCTCCTTCCTCAGCTTCTGCATATTGTGAGGCAGTATCAGACATGGTTCTTAAAGCGTCAGTATGCTCTGCATTTTGTCTCACCCCAGAGCTATCTCGCTAACCTCTAAGTTCAGGTAGTCTGGCTAATACCGCTGACAGTTTATTATCCATGACTGCCACCATGTCTTGTAAAGTAAACGCTATGGGCGCCCTAGATGTACTTGGCGCCATTTGAGCGTGAGTCCCTTAGGCGGTAGTCAAAGGGTCTGACACGTGGGGAGAGTTAGTCGGCATAACTTTCCCCTCGTCAGATTCCTCTGGTGATAATTTTTTTAAAAACAGAATATGATCTTTATTGCATAAAATGAAATCGGGATATATTTGGTACACATTCTAAGAGGGGGTTCCACCATGGCTTTTAAATATAATGAACAAGGAGTTTCTTCTATGTCAGACATGTTTATACAGACTAGCAATGAGACTAGCAAGCTTGGAAAACACTTTAAATCAAGTTAACAAGCAAATATAAAAAACAGTACTGTGCCTTTAAGAGAAACAAATTTTGTCAGAATTTGAAAAACAGTGAAAAAATGCAGTAAATCAAACGAAATTTTTACAGTGTATGTAATAGGCTAGCAGAGCATTGCATCCACTTGCAAATGGATGATTAACCCCTTAGTTCAAAAAACGGATCAAAATAACCAAATAGACGGGGGGGTTTTTGTTTGTTTTTTGTTTTTGTTTTTTTTTACAGTCACAACCAACTGCCACAGCAAGCTGTGGTCCTACCTTCCCCAATAAACGACTTTGGAAAGCCTTTGAGCCCTTTAGAGATGTCCTATAGCATACAGGGGACTCCTGAGGGAAGCTGGATGTCACAGTTTGTAATTTTAACTGCACCAACTGTAACTTTTATACTATAACAGTGGAAAGCCTCAGTAAAACTGTTTCTAGTCAAAATTTAAGCCAGCCATGTGGAAAAAACTAGGCTCCAATAAAGTTTTATCACCAATGCATATATAAAAACGATTAAACATGCCAGCAAACATTTATATTGCAATATCATAAGGGTATTACCCCTGGGAGTAAGCATGATACCAGTCGTTATTAAATCACTGTATTCAGGCTTAACTTACATTAATCCGGTATCAGCAGCATTTTCTAGTGTTTTCCATCTCTAGAAAAAATTATAACTGCACATACCTGATAGCAGAATAAACTGCACGCCATTCTCTCGCTGAAGTTACCTCATCTGTGTAATCCCCTCAGACATATGTGAGAACAGCAATGGATCTTAGTTACAACCTGCTAAGATCATAGAAACCTCAGGCAGATTCTTCTTCTATTTACTGCCTGAGATAAAATAGCACAACTCCGGTACTATTTAAAAATAACAAACTTTTGATTGAAGAAAATAAACTAACTATATTTAACCACTCTCTCCTACAACATCCTAGCTTGTTGAGAGTCGCAAGAGAATGACTGGGAGTGGCAGTTAGGGGAGGAGCTATATTACAGCTCTGCTGTGGGTGTCCTCTTGCAACTTCCTGTTGGGAATGAGAATATCCCACAAGTAATGGATGATCCGTGGACTGGATACACCTTACAAGAGAAATATGTACACTACATAGATGACCTGTTGGTCATTGTAAAAAAGCCCCTTAAAGAGACAGTTCAACACATTCATTGAATATATAAATACAAATGCATTTAATCTCAAATTTACTGGTATGTTCAGTGATAATGTTAACTATTTAGATTTAACACTTCAGATCAGTGACAACACAATTATTACCAGCACATATCGTAAAGAGACGGCTGGGAATACCATTTTGCACGCTACCTCCCAACACCCCACACATGTAATTAGGGCAATACCCAGGGGACAGTTTATTAGAATCCGCAGAAACACTAAATCTAATGAAATATATGAATCTCAATCTTTGGAATTAAAAAATAGATTAGTGTGCAGGGGCTACAATACTAATTCCCTTAAAAAGTGTCGTAAAGACATTAGTGCATCCAATAGCATTTCCAAAAAACATGATGTAAGGAAAAGAGAAATCTAGCTTTGAAGATGCGGTAGTATTCACCACGGCCTACTTAAAACAATATAATGAAATTATCAAATGAAATTATCAAAATCTTGAAAAAGCATTCACATGTCCTCTTAGGGGATGACACATTGAAACCCTATGTCAAAAACATCAAATATTCCCAAAAAATTTAAAACTTTAGGTCAGACCATATCTCCTAGTTTAGTCATGAAAACTGATGTAACTAAACAAAATTGGTTGCAACATAGGGGAAACTATAGATGTGGTAGACGCAATTGCCTCATGTGTACACACATCAATGAGGGTGACAAATTTTCTAGTCACAGTACAGGAAATGAATATACCATAGATTTTTATGCCAACTGCTGTACCACATTTGTGGTTTATCTTATTACCTGCAACCTGTGCCAACTGCAGTACACAGGTCAAACCTCTAGGGAGGCCCGTAAAAGATTCAATGAGCATACTAGAGATGTTAAAAATTATAATAAGGATTCGGCAGTGGCTAATCACTTCAATGGTTATCATATGACAAATGAAGCCGACATAAATATCAAAATTATAGATATCGCAACCACATCCATCAGAGGGGGTAATAAATTCAAAATTTTAGAGAAAAAGGAACTGTTTTGGATGTTAAAGCTTAAAACACGATCACCACTAGGGATTAACCGTGAATGCGACATTAATTATTTCATTGATAACTAATTTTGTGACCCATGTCAACACTTCTCTGATTTTTGGATTATATATATAGCACAATCCAGGTTTATTATTTAACTCCTTTTAACACATTCATATTTGTTGAAATAATACCATATTATAGTATTCTGCTTCAGATTAGGAGGCTCCAGCTTCATTTTTAGGTCCTTTTATTAGGTTCTTCATTTGCTTATCTATTGTCTTTATTTGAAATCATTTAAATTATTTTCTAATACACACCACATAGGTTATGGTTTCTGCTATGATAGGTTTGTGGTTTTTGTCATGATAGATTTATTTTCTGCTTGTTTGTTCACTATGTATGTCTTTTGATTTGTTTGTTTTATTCACTTTTTGTATTTTTTTTCATTTTTTTCATTTTTTGTTGTTGCAGTGTACTCTTGTTTAGATTGACATCACTGTATATATTTGTAGATTTCAATTAGAATAATAGAGGTTCATTATCTTTGTTTTTAACATTTGTCTTTTGTGATGTGTCAATAGAGAGGTCTGCCTATCAAGGGTTAACAAACAAATAGCTGTAC
Source organism: Bombina bombina (assembly GCF_027579735.1). Classification (NCBI taxonomy): domain Eukaryota; kingdom Metazoa; phylum Chordata; class Amphibia; order Anura; family Bombinatoridae; genus Bombina; species Bombina bombina. The sequence continues at coordinate 1,101,485,376 of NC_069501.1, forward strand.
CTAATTAAATTGTATTTAGTGAACAGCCAATTAAACTGAGAGTTACCCTTTTTATGCAGGCTTCCCTACATCACAAATTAGTCTATGAATAAGCGTCCAAGAGGGACGCGAAACTAGTCAGACAGCAAATAGTGTCTCTCATACACTCCTGCCATTGTCTTTTTCTGCGTGTATCCAGCATTTGTAGCTAGGAATTTTTTAACCTGTTTTCTAAATAAAGGATATTTTTTACTTATATGGAATCTTCGTTGCAGTGCCTGCTTTCTTCTTGTACCTTGGATTCTGACTAAGTGGCTTGGTTTCGCCACAGCTACGGCACTCCGTTTTCTTGGTGGGTTGAACTTGCGCTTTGCAGACTGGCGTCATTTCCGGTCTATTAGCCGGGTCCACGGCTGCTGCCAGCAACGCCGCATTCTTCGTAGTATCCTCCCACTGACATTAAGTTCTATTCGAAGATTTTGGCCAACCGGCTTGCCAACCTGCTACCTTCCCTAATCGACCTGGATCAGGTGGGCTTTGTGCCCCAACGAGAAGGCCCAGACAATACTAGAAGACTTCTTAACATTCTCACTCTCTCTTCGCGGCTCCGGAGGCCGCTCTCAGTCATCTCTCTTGATGCCGAGAAGGCTTTCGACCGAGTCAGATGTCAATATCTCTGGGCGGTCCTTGCGCGCTTTTGTCTCCCTAATGACTTTATAGTGGCCATCAAAGCCCTCTATTCGACTCCCACTGCTTTTGTGAGCGGCTTGGGCTTTCACTCCCCTTCCTTCATTATCACAAACGGCACTAGACAGGGGTGTCCCCTTTCGCCACTGTTGTTCGCTCTATCAATTGAACCTCTGGCAGAACAAATAAGAGCTGGCCCCCAAATTCAGGGTGTCACCCTGTTTGGTACTTCGCACAAAATCGCGCTGTCACCCCACGCAAAATATACCCAGACTTCTAGATACGCTCACTTCCTTTGGCGCCCACTCTTATTATAAACTTAACCTCTCAAAAACGCAAGTGTACACACAGGGCTTCACAAGTGCCCAGTTGGCCCCCCTTACAAAGAGGTTCAATTTTACTTGGACAGATCATTCTGTCTTACATTTAGGCGTTCAACTCTCTAGTAGCCTCCCTCAAATAATTAAAGATAATTATCTTCCCCTCCTTACCTCACTTCGCTCTTTGAGTGGTTGGAATCTACAACATGTATCCTGGCTCGGCAGGATCGCGGAATTAAAAATGTCTTTTCTCCCAAGACTCACCTATTTATTTCGCTGTCTACCCATAAAAGTTCCTAAATACTTACTACTCCAATTCCAGAGCGGGTTTACGAAATTCATTTGGTAGGACAAGCCCCCTAGAGTTGCTTCTGGCGGCATAGCCTCTCCATCGGTTTCCCGGTACTATGAAGGGGCAATGCTTACCTATGTGTCCCAATGGGGAGTTAAAATTTCCAACTCTAAATGGAAATTAATTGAGCAGGCTTCGCTACCCCAACAAATTAGCTTGCAAGATCAAATTTGGACCCCGCCACACTGCCATAGAGAATTGGAGCTGATCAACCCAGTTGTATGTGAGTGTCTTGCCTTTTGGGACAGAATTCGACATCACCCGCATATTGCCCCGCATCCTTCCCCTATCACTTCCATGGTAGGTCTCCTCTCGGGACTACAGGACTCCCATCCTAATAAATGGGCGCAATTGGGGATTAATCTGGTGGCGGACCTATGGTCCTCAACCTCCCGCGACTCTTTCAAACAGCTCTCCCAAATCAGTGGCGACACCCAAATCAGCTTCTTAAATAGTTGGGGCTTTAAGCCGAATTTTACCCGACCGCTGACCCTTTGGGAGTCCATTTGGGACAAGGGGGATAGGTTGCGTAGGCCCCTCTCCCTTCACTATGTGTTGCTTAGTTGTACACAATGCCCTGAAACGCCTGCCCATCTGTCCCGATGGGAGATATTGTTAGGAAAGAGGGTTCTTCCTGATGCGTGGGAGCGAGCTTTCTCCTTGACCCAGAAGGCCATTCACTGTACAATGCTGTACAAGACTTACTTTAAACTTTTATCCCACTGGTACTATGTACCCACTAGACTAGCAAAGATGTTCCCAAGTGCGTCTCCCGAGTGCTGGAGAAACTGTGGCCACAGGGGTAACGCTTACCATATTTGGTGGGAGTGCCCTATGATTCAACCTTTATGGCAGAAATGCTTTAAAGCCCTAAAGCGCATTGGCATCCCATTTCTATATCGTCTCCCTCAGCTCACCTGCACCTAAATATCCATACTTTACCTAGACATCACTCATACATTTGTATTTATTTATTTATGACTATCAAGCACGCCATAGCATGCTCGTGGAAAAAAGAGCTACCCCCTAGTTGGTCTGCAGTCTGTAACACAATGGCGTACATATATACTATGGAGGAGGATATTTATTATTAATTAAATAAATTTGATCTGTTCGAGCTTGTCTGGGCAGATTGGAAAGAGCAATACAACACCGACTGGAAACCCAACACAGCTACCCATGACGACTAATTAATTGACTGCGCCCTTACACACATTACTAGTCAACGTAACGGGACATCGCCTGAGACATAGCCATCCCCTCATTCCCCCCATCCTCCCCCCACTACTATCCCCAGTTAAAGCCCCACTGTTCCCTTACTCCCCACTTACATAAGTAAATGTGATTTCACAAGGGCATAATGCCCCCCTTACGCCTTTGTGCAACCTTCACGCCTTATCACCCTATATATAATGTTTCACACTTGAGGTTTTTAGATGATACCATGAAGAGGTCTCTAGGATCTCTAAGAACCTCTTCCTTTGTTATTATGGTCTGAAGCATAATAGAAACGTCTATTTTTAGTAGACAGGATCATTCTCAGAATACCAAGGTTATTTTATGTTATCCTTAAATTTGTTAGTATCTGGGTATCTCAATGTAGTTTGCATATATACAATGTTATAATATTGTGGAAACTGTCATTTCATGCCTGTATTCCTTTTTTTTTTTCAAACCTCTAATACATTTTTTTTTTTAAATAAATAAACCCTTTCTAAAATGTGTTCCCCAGCCTAACCGGAGCCTGCACTACTTCAGTGCACTACTGAACCACATCATCATCAGATATTGCCGTTTCTCTTAAAGGGCCATACACATAATTGTTTTTAAAGTGCTCAAATAATAATCCCTAAAGCTGCCAGAGGGTTTAAGAGAGTCAGATGCTTCCCTAATAATGTTCACAATGCTACTAGAACTGTTAGGGACATAATATGGAGAAAAAATTGGTGTCATCAGGGAAGCAGGTTAAGTCCACTGGCTTTGCTGTACCTGTAAAAAAAATTCAAAACCTCCAGCGGATTAAAAGTAAAAGGACCTTTATCATATTAAACACGGGGTCCAAAAACTGCAAGCAACGTTTCAGGCTAAGTGCTAGCAGCTAGCCCTTATTAAAGGGATACTGAACCCAAATGTTTTCTTTTGTGATTCAGAGCATGTAATTTTAAGCAACTTTCTAATTTACTCCTATTATCAATTTTTCTTCTCTCTCATGCTATCTTTATTAGATAAAGAAAGTCTAGTACCCTAGACAGCACTTGTTTATTGGTGGATGAATTTATCCACCAATCAGCAAGAACAACCCAAGTTGTTTATCAAAAATGGTCCGGCATCTAAACTTACATTCTTGCTTTTCAAATAAAAATACCAAGAGAATGAAAAAAATTTGATAATAGGCCTAAATTAGAAAGTTGCTTAAAATTGCATGCTCTATCTGAATCACAGAAGAAAAAAATTGGATTCAGTGTCCTTTTAATGCTTCTAGCATGTTTGTTAGTATAATGGTCCTTTAATTTTTAATCCGCTAAAGGTTTGGAATACGAGTCCCTGTAACGCCTGAGGGTAGTTATAGCTGAAGTCCCGTTAGGGAAATGCTTTGCACACAACAGGGTATTCCCTGTATCATTCAGCTGCTGTGAAGAATCTTTTCTGTCTTCTTTGTAAATTATATTCCCTAGGGTCTCACATAGGTCTGAGCTCCCAATTTGTAATTCATAAGCAAGTAGCTGGAACAACCTATTCTCAACCATCTCCTATGAGGCCAAGAACAAAACTAAGAGAGAGATGGGAGGGTTTTAAAGCTCTTGTTTGGGTTCTTGACCTCCTTCTAGTGGCGGGAAATATATCCCATATGTTATGGAGGACTGTGGAACATCATTTTACGAAATAAATATTTTTTTTCTTGTTGTAATAGAGAAAACTATAAAATTAGTGAGGTATACACAGTTTAGTACACTGGTTTTCAAACATGCCAACCAACAGGCCAGGTTTTCAGGATTACCTTGGTGAGAGCAGGTAAAATAACTATGTTTACTAATCAGCTGATTATTTCACCTGTGCTCCAGTTTAGATATCCTCAAACTCTGGGCTGTTAGGGAGGCCCGAGGACAGGTTTGAAAAGCAGTGCTTTAGGTATATATCTAAAGGTGGTGAATTAAATAAGGTTTACTCCACTGATATTTGAAATCCTGTTGTGGGAATAGGTAATATTTATAATACTCCCTCAGGGATTACTTTATTAGTTCAAAATTCTCTTTCAGTCCGACCTTGAGAAATAGCGCTTTCATTTGCATTTCTTGGCCACCATGGAAGTTATATTTCCCTACCTAGTAGGGTTAGTGGCTTTCCTAACTCCTTGTTCACCTTAACTTATAGCTCGCATCCTTATACATCTAACTAGATCAATAATATACACAGATTGCTTATATTTCCCAAAGGTCCAAGAATGGCCATATTTCTTTACTACACACAGAGGGTCCAAGAGTGGTCCAAGTTTGTTTGATCCCCCAGTATTTCCCCCTTACTAGTCAGATATTATATTATGTGGTCCAAGAGAAGCAAAAATTTATCATCAGGGGATCCATTATTTACAAGAACTATCACTTACTAATAGGGCTTTCCTTCTAAATATCTTCTATTAAATAAATAAAATAAAAAAATGGGTTTATTGGGCATTATGTTACCAAAACATGTTGTAATATCTTAAGCTTCCACGTATTTTGACTTTGTGTTATATGTATTGGAAATGTAATTACTTGTAATCCTGTATGTAACTGTTTAAAACTAGAACTTATAGTTCTTTTTATTTATATGTCAATTTTTGAAACCTCAATAAAAAAAAAAAATAGTATTGGTATGGTTAGCCATGTATGCTTATTTTAATTGGCACAGAAACTTGAGTAATAAAGAATATCAAAAGATTACTTCAAACATCTTAATTTCAGAACAGTTTTGTTTCATGCCTTTAAACAATTAAGGATATATATATATATATATATATATATATATATATATATATTTCTTTTTAATTATGCATTCAAAACAGTCAGAGGAAATTCTAAAAGGGAATGTATTATTTTTAATGTCTAATTTACTTACCGCCTGTTTTCCCGGCTGTTACTGAAAAGCTTTATCATATCTGACAGGAACAGACGACGAACTTCCATTAGCTCTGAGCTTGGAGTAGAATTTTTTAGCAGCGTTGCAACTACCTTCAGAATCACTAAAAAATATATATAAAGCAACAAAATTATGTAATTATAACTAATTTCATAGCTTTAAACTCTTAATAAAAAAAATTAGGAACATTTAAGAAATTATTTAATAATGCAGTATTTAGATAAAAATCAATTGCAACTGATTTTTTTATAAAATCCACAAGTAATTATTATTATTATTATCATTTATTTGTATAGCGCCGCCAAATTCCGTAGCGCTGGGTAATGGTGGTCTTCTAAATCAATCCTGTCCAACCAAAGTCTGAGGGTACATTATACCACACAGGTCACTGCAATTCATTTTCCTATCCCATACTTGTACTCTACATATAACAGTATTGCAGTGCAAACTATATTTAATAGCCGTGCGGGCTATCCGGCTTGGCACCAGTTGGAGCGCACAGCTATTTGCTAAGAGGTGAAAACGTCACCTCTCAGCAAAATAGCGTTCTGCCACGGGCTACCTGAGCAGCTCAGTGCGGCAAACGCTTCAAACATGAATGAAAGTCCCCTTTATTTGTTCCACTGGTAAATCCTAGCGTTTCATACATGCTATGATTTCCCATCCCTTTAAGTATTTAAAAGAGCCGTTCAGAAAACACAATTTTCTAAATATTTTCATTGGATTAAGCAATCACATTATCACAGTTAAGTGTATGTACAAGATTTGTTAACCCCATTAAACAACAATAAATAAGAAAAAATATGTATTTGTTAATTTTCTTACTTGGATTCTGAATTTTCACAGTTGAATCTGGCTCTGGATGAGGCTTATGAACCACTTGCGTACATACCTGTTCAGTTAAAATCTAAACATAAACAAAACCAGCTTTAGTACAGGATACTCCATAAAGTAAAGGGGATCATTAGACATAAAACTCAAATACCGCTGTCTCATTCACTTCCGCACCTTTAGAATGGAAACTCTATAGAGCAGGCTCCCCATTTGTGCACCAATATGCACCGTTAATATACCGGATCTGCATTGGATTGTTATAAACGTCATGTAGTTTGCAACTCCCAGTTCAAGTACCCAGATTTGTTATATAGTGTTTTACAAACATACAAAATAAAATAATAATAGCAACAATATCAATTATTATTATTATTATTATAATAATAGTAATAATAGTAATCATCAACATGTCTTTTAGAGCTTCCTTCAAAAGTTCCAGACACTGTTACTCTAGCACCAGTCATTTATGCCTTGGAGGACAAAATAAAATGAGTTCAGCATTAAAGGTCATGCAAGTAACTGCTGCTTTACAGAGTGTTCTGAACAAATGTCTTAAGACAAATGCAGTGTTTTTAAAGAGCCCTATTAGACGTGTCAGTTTCAAGCAAGGATTTTTGTTAATGTCACAAGAAATTTTTATAAATCCTTCTCATTTTCAATTATCATTATACCAATTATCAGTCTGTCTACACTGCACATTAGTCATTCATCAGTTATTTTTTGTACTAAGGACATTCAGAAGGCACATTAAATATCACACACATAAAGGTTGTGAGAACATGACACAAAAGCGTAGTACTTAGGGGTCGAATTATCAAAGGCTTCGCAAGCCTTTCGACCCCATATGACTGAAGGTTCTCACAATAGCCGTATTTAACAAGATCGCTGCTTTCCTAAGCTTTCGCCACAGCTAAAGTGACGAATATCAATCTTCCCGGTACATTCCGACCAGGAGATTGACAGCTGCCTGCACGTGATTGGCTGTGCGCGGGCAGGAAGCAGGATGGCACGCGAGCGGAAAATAGCGCTCATGTGCAATGCTGAATTCCACCAGGGGAATCAAGCCCGCCAGAAGCGAGCTGTGGTGGACAGGGGCGTGTATGTTGAGTGAGTGAAGATATCAAGTGACTTGCAACGCGGTTTAAAGGGAAATATAAAGGTGCAAAAATAAATTGAAGTGCTGCATTTTTTGTCCTGAACCAAACACAGCCAGTGCAGTAATGCATATCTTGTCCTGAGCTAAACACAGCCAGTGCAGTAATGCATATCTTGTCCTGAGCTAAACGCAGGCAGTGCAGTAATGCATATCTTGTCCTGAGCTAAACACAGCCAGTGCAGTAATGCATATCTTGTCCTGAGCTAAAGACAGCCAGTGCAGTAATGCATATCTTGTCCTGATCTAAACACAGCCAGTGCAGTAATGCATATCTTGTCCTGATCTAAACACAGCCAGTGCAGTAATGCATATCTTGTCCTGCGCTAAACACAGCCAGTGCAGTAATGCATATCTTGTCCTGAGCTAAACACAGCCAGTGCAGTAATGCATATCTTGTCCTGATCTAAACACAGCCAGTGCAGTAATGCATATCTTGTCCTGATCTAAACACAGCCAGTGCAGTAATGCATATCTTGTCCTGAGCTAAACACAGCCAGTGCAGTAATGCATATCTTGTCCTGAGCTAAACACAGCCAGTGCAGTAATGCATAGCTTGTCCTGAGCTAAACACAGCCAGTGCAGTAATGCATATCTTGTCCTGATCTAAACACAGCCAGTGCAGTAATGCATATCTTGTCCTGAGCTAAACACAGCCAGTGCAGTAATGCATATCTTGTCCTGAGCTAAACACAGCCAGTGCAGTAATGCATATCTTGTCCTGAGCTAAACACAGTCAGTGCCGTAATGCATATCTTGTCCTGAGCTAAAGACAGCCAGTGCAGTAATGCATATCTTGTCCTGAGCTAAACGCAGGCAGTGCAGTAATGCATATCTTGTCCTGAGCTAAACACAGCCAGTGTAGTAATGCATATCTTGTCCTGAGCTAAACACAGCCAGTGCAGTAATGCATATCTTGTCCTGAGCTAAAGACAGCCAGTGCAGTAATGCATATCTTGTCCTGAGCTAAACGCAGGCAGTGCAATAATGCATATCTTGTCCTGAGCTAAACACAGCCAGTGCAGTAATGCATATCTTTTCCTGCGCTAAACACAGCCAGTGCAGTAATGCATTTATTGTCCTAAACTAAACACACCCAGTGCAGTGCTGCATTTCTTGTCCTGAGCTTAACACAGCCAGTGCAGCGCTGCATTTCTTGTCCTGAGCTAAACACAATCAGTGCAGTATTTCTTGTCCTGAGCTAAACACAATCAGTGCAGTATTTCTTGTCCTGAGCTAAACACAGCCAATGCAGTAATGTATTTCTTGTCCTGAGCTAAACACAGCCAGTGCAGTAATGCATATCTTGTCCTGAGCTAAACACAACCAGTGCAGTAATGCATATCTTGTCCTGAGCTAAACACAGCCAGTGCAGTAATGCATATCTTGTCCTGAGCTAAACACAGTCAGTGCCGTAATGCATATCTTGTCCTGAGCTAAACACAGCCAGTGCCGTAATGCATATCTTGTCCTGAGCTAAACACAGCCAGTGCAGTAATGCATATCTTGTCCTGAGCTAAACACAGCCAGTGCAGTAATGCATATCTTGTCCTGAGCTAAACACAGTCAGTGCCGTAATGCATATCTTGTCCTGAGCTAAACACAGCCAGTGCAGTAATGCATATCTTGTCCTGAGCTAAACACAACCAGTGCAGTAATGCATATCTTGTCCTGAGCTAAACACAGCGAGTGCAGTAATGCATATCTTGTCCTGCGCTAAACACAGCGAGTGCAGTAATGCATATCTTGTCCTGAGCTAAACACAACCAGTGCAGTAATGCATATCTTTTCCTGCGCTAAACACAGCCAGTGCAGTAATGCATATCTTGTCCTGAGCTAAACACAGTCAGTGCCGTAATGCATATCTTGTCCTGATCTAAACACAGCCAGTGCCGTAATGCATATCTTGTCCTGAGCTAAACACAGCCAGTGCAGTAATGCATATCTTGTCCTGAGCTAAACACAGCCAGTGCCGTAATGCATATCTTGTCCTGAGCTAAACACAGCCAGTGCAGTAATGCATATCTTGTCCTGAGCTAAACACAGCCAGTGCCGTAATGCATATCTTGTCCTGAGCTAAACACAGCCAGTGCAGTAATGCATATCTTGTCCTGAGCTAAACACAGCCAGTGCAGTAATGCATATCTTGTCCTGAGCTAAACACAGCGAGTGCAGTAATGCATTTCTTGTCCTGAGCTAAAACACAGCCAGTGCAGTAATGCATATCTTGTCCTGAGCTAAAACACAGCCAGTGCAGTGCTGAATTTCTTATCCTGAGCTAAACACAGCCAATACAGTAATTTATTTCTTGTCCTGAGCTTAACACAGCCAGTGCAGCGCTGCATTTCTTGTCCTGAGCTAAACACATCCAGTGCAGCGCTGCATTTCTTGTCCTGAGCTAAACACATCCAGTGCAGTGCTGCATTTCTTGTCCTGAGCTAAACACATCCAGTGCAGTGCTGCATTTCTTGTCCTGAGCAAAACACAGCCAATGCAGTAATGTATTTCTTGTCCTGAGCTAAACACAATCAGTGCAGTGCTGAATTTATTGTCCTGAGCAAAACACAGCCAATGCAGTAATGTATTTCTTGTCCTGAGCTAAACACAGCCAGTGCAGTAATGCATAATTACCTGTCCAGGTGATAAAAATTTCATATATTCACACACGATTATAGTACCCCCTCTAGTGGA